>NC_079519.1:22841636-23134214 GCF_000801105.2 Raphanus sativus
GATATCAGTGTAGCTCAATTTGTCCGTTGTGTTGAACAGCAGAAGCACAGCAGCCTGAACGTAAAACAAAAAAATTAGAGAACCGGTATCAGATGGCCAGCTAGGTTTGAAGGATCCAATATACCAACAGCTTTTAAGAAACAAGTTATACCTGGTACGTAGACACAACTAATTCAATGGGCTTAATGTCGAACTTTCCGTTGAGGTGACAAGTTCCTAGTGAATAGATCCAGGTAAGTTTTCCTATGCTTCGTTTTCGTTTCATAAAACCCTTTGAAGACTTCAACACACTTGACCTGAAACAAATTACTCGATGGGTTTAGCTTTTTTTCCTTTTAAGGCAGCATATACAAATATTCAATATAGATTTACCATTTCAGCGGGTAGATTTATGTCAAATGATTTGTAACTTGGCCAAAACCCAGTGGTAAGAACAGTGACGGTCAAATCAATCCCTGGGTTTGCAGCGGGGTTATTGCCTAGATACTCCTCAAAGCTGTTTTGGTTTTCCCTTGCCAATGTCAAATCAGTCACCTGTAACCAACAGATCAAATATATATAAAGTATAAATCAGAGCACCCACTGCTTTGAGGCAAAAAAACATAGGAACACTCAAACTAACCATTCCCTCCATCTTCGAAGTAAACTGCCCACCACATTGTTGCTTGAGCTTTGTCAGGATACTTCTCTCATGATCATCATTAGCACTGCGATCAAATAAGAGCCTACGGGCCAGCTTCTTCCTGCAAAACAGCCATAAACAAACGACAACTTGTTATCTAATTCTTGTCATTCACGTATTATATTACTGGAAGAATCTTAACAGATCTCTGCGAAAACAGTCATATGGATTAGTGGGAGATAAACCTGTAGAACTCTGCGAAAAGATCTTTGTCACTTATATAAGCAAGCAATTTGACAACCTGTAACAAAATAAATAAATTCAAATGTTTTCAGGAGAAACTGAAAATGAACAAAGCAAACTGCTTGACAAAAAGACCAACCTTCTCAAGGGTATCTTCAATAGCTTCATCGCTCAGCTTTTCACTTCCTCCCTTCTTGAGAATATTGTCGCAAAATGTTGCAAGCAACTCAGCACTAGAACTTCCAGCGACTGTTTTATTACAGAATATCTCAAATGCCTCTTTCAATGCCTACAATAGGTTTTAAGAAACTTAAGTTGAAAAACAGATATATTTATGTTCTGAATTGACGCATGTCAAAAACGCAGAAAGTACATCAAACCTTGTGGAAGAGGGTGTGGTTCTGGAAACACTCAACCACATAAACCATGTATTTATCATGTAGTTCAATGACTTTTCTGATTAGAACCTGAAAGCAAAGAAAGAAAAAGTGAATTACTAATTTCCACATTATCTTTACTAGTAGAATCATTTGACACTTTTTCTACCTGTTCCTGCACGCTAGCAGTATTTGCAGCATGATTAGTGGCCGTGTCTTCGGCCTGTTGGACAAGTGCGTTACCCTCTGCTGTGACATGCTGCAAACAAATTATAAGTTAAGAGTTACTGTCAAACAGTACTTAAAGTGTCAAATGGACCAGGAAGAAAGACCAAAGTAATAAAGATAGGTAAGAAACCTGCTTAAATATGTTTGCAACAGGTTCCAAACCTTTAACAATCTTATGATAAAGCCTGTACATCCTGGAGAGATCATCAACCTGAAAGTATGTAAATAATTAATCAAAGACAGAAATAGAAAGACTAGCTAATTAACAATAAAAGTAAAGAAAAAGTTGCTCTACCTTGTCATCTCTCAGCAATGCACGGCACCCTGAGTGCTCCTTTTCTAGAAGCTGATTTGCATACACAACCAACAGCTCATGTTGTACTTTCTGCATACAAAAGATAAATATAGAGGTCAAATAGATGCCAATCAATAAAAACAATATATGCTTGTCTGAAAATACAGAGTTTGAAAAGTATATCTCTACAAATAAAGATGCAAAATCATTGCTTCGTTTAAGTACATGTATAAAGACTACTGTGCATAATGTTAAAATAACTAACCTCGACCAGCTTTGGCTCGCTGCTTGAGTGAAGGTAGTGAGCCACTCTCTCCCTCTCCTTTCTAAGACATTCTTCAGACTGCAACACAAAAGTACAAGAGTCAACAAATGCATTTTACAAATTCGGTACGAAAACACAATCTAGAAACGATATGACGAGTCATACCTTCAGCATGTAATCAGGGCAAGAATCTTCTTGGATCCAGCTTGATGCCTTGCGAGAATAGTAAGATGCTGAATCTAAAAGCATGAAGCTTTCAAAATCTTCTTCGTATCTTTCCATCTGTCCCATTCCAATCTCTACATAAATGTCTAATACGTTTTTCAGTAGAGCCCTATCAATCTGCTCGCCTTCACGTTCTTTATCAATCTGACATAAAAACAGATCATGTTAGACCTTCAATAAGGCAAATACAGGAAGTTGGAGGACAAATGTACATTATAAATGCCAAACTTACAAGCGCTATTACAGCATCTTTGACCTTGGAATGCAACTCGTTATAAACCTGAAACAAGAAAATCAAACAAGAATTAAAACATTCTTGATGCAGTGGAAAGCCATAATAAATCATAGGAATGAATGCCAAACCCGGTCACGGAAGCAGGTCAGGCCAACTTCATTCAGGGGTGGAAGTGATCTCCGAGCAATGAAGTAACGGTCAAGATAGTAGAAGAAGCGGGATAGCCATCGAACCATAACTTTATGGTTAGACCATCTTTTGACCAGCTCCCGCAGCATGTATTCATCATGTTTCTCCATTAAAGCAGGCAAAACCTAATCACAGAAAACAAGAGAGAGAAAATAATCAAACCGCTTGATTAACTTAAAAAGCATATCAAGCTTCACAGATGAAGAGGATATATAAAACTAAAAATAATGAAGAAGAAGACTCACAGTTGAGTTGATATACTCCTCAAATGCTTCACGATACTTGTCATAAAGCTGCTGTGAGTAATCATGAGGCGGTTTCTGAGTGCACATGTTGTAGATAGTCCTGAGAGAAACACAATACGATCCTCAATTATTGTCAAAACAAATAAACAAAACTGCTGTAAGGAACAAGTAGTATGTATGGAACAACGTACGTGTAGAGCATCATGTATTGCTCAGAGTCAAACTGCGGCTCAGGCAGGCCTTCGAGAATCCGTTTCAGCTTAGTGATACCAGTCTGCATATAGTCCCATCCTTGGTCCAAATCAATCGTCTTGCGCTCCATCTTGAAAAGATAAGAATCTTAAAATGCTCCCCTGAAACATTGGAATTAAACAAAACCACATTACTGAATCATAAACTCGTTTTATCATCCAACAACAAAACCAAAACTAGTCTACGAAGCGTAACCATCATCAGAAACAACAATCGAGAAATTGAACAGTACCAACGCCCAATCCAGATAGACCGACGGAACCCTAACAATCGCGATCCCTAACACAAACTCAAAAACTAGGTCAATAGACGAGATAGCAACGAAACGATTCAGAACAAGCGTTGAAAAGTGATACCGAGAGATTTTTAAACCCTAATCGGACCCGATTCAAAAACAAACAAAAAAACCTTGAGGATTCCCGATTCAAAAAGGATCGAGATAGATTTTGCGATCAATAGAGAATCAAAAGTTGTAGAGAAAAGGCGTAAGATAGAGAGGAGAGGAGGAAGAGGTGGAGAGACCTTTGAACGAAGAACAGATATATCTCCGGAAAGGAACAAGCAGCTCCTTCTCTTCTCTCTATTATTCAGGTCCTAGATTTATTCATTTATATATAAGTATTTTTTTTATTTTTATTTAATAGTATATTTCGTTTTTTTTAATAAGACTTTTCATTTCAACGCGTCAAAACGCTTCGTTTATATTTTTATGCCCCTTCTATTCCGTCTTCATTTTATTTTTTTCTCTATAATTAACCTTTTCATATTACTTCTTGCATCTTTACAATTATTTACCTAGATTTTAACTTGTGATTTTAACTTGTGATTTTAAAGCTCATGATCATATTTTTAGTTAAATATTTTAATTTTTAGAAAAACATTTTAAAATTATTTTTACATAGCTTTGAAAATTAAATTATCTTTAGTGTTTGTTATATGGATAAAGTTTTTAGGCTTTAAAAATTTAGTGTTTAAATTTAAAATATTAAATTAAATTTTAGTTTTTAAATTAAGAATAGTACATTTAAAATGTATGTATTTATTAACAAAGATACTGAAAATATTATCACGTAACTGATTTTCAAAGTGATTAATCAAAAAATAAATTTAAAATACTACACTTAATGAATATTTTAAAAATAAAAATATTTTCAAATACACAAATAGTAAAATACTATGGAAGGAAAAAATATTGTAAGCAATATTTATGTTTTAGCAAGCTAGATTTCTTACCCTTTTTAACTAAGACTAGATTCGATCTCCGCGTTACGCGCGAATAAGTGTTGAAATTGTTACTTCCTCTGTTTCATATTAAGTGTCGTTGTAGAGAAAATTTTTCGTTGTAAAATAAGTGTCGTTTTAGCATTTCAATGCAAAATTTATCAACTTTATTCTCCATTATATTTTTCTATTGGTTGAATTGTATCAGTAATGATGTTTTTATATCGGAAAAATGCAAAATTAAATAATTTCTTAATATGTGTGTACAAGTTTAAAATGACACTTATAATGAAACAGAGAGTATTTTTTTAGATCATAAGTTTAAATTTTGTATGGGATTAGAGTAATATTTTTCCCCCAAATAAATGAAAGCAGATAGTTACTAAATGCACGTAACTAACAAAAAGAGTAAAATGGTTGCTTAAAGTAACGTAAATAATGTAAAAAGACTTCAACTATCCTGAAGAATAGAGTCTATAATGTGGTCCATATTAAAATAACTTGAAATAGATAAAAATCAAGACAATTAACTTTATTTAAATGGGTACGAAACAATTGCTATTAGAAGTTAAAGATACATACTTGATATATCTGAATAAGAACTCTATAATATGATTTCTCAAAAATAATCACAAATTTTTACTACTTATTTTTAAGAGATATTAAAGCTAAAAATAATTTTTAACAATAAACGTATTTTGATCAAATAATTTAAAAATATTTATAAATAGCATAACATTATATACTTGAATGAGGTAAATCTAATTTATTTTATCCTTATTAAAATTATTTTTTTTAATATTTGATTTGCTTTTTAATTTTATGTTTTTATGCTTGTGGAACTTATTATAACCATAATAAAAACATACCCAAGAAAATCTGAATTCTCATTTTAAGGTTATTTAAAATATCTATATGTGTTCATGTGCTTCTAAATTTTTTTCAGTTACTCACGTATATTGATCATCGCTTTATTTTCTAACATTTTAAAAAACCAACATATAATTTGATAAATATTATGAAAATACATGCACATTTAGACGATAAATAAAAATAATTTTATTTGACGTATTTATAATCAAAAACAATTATACATCAGTTCAAATTTGAAAGAATATATATAACTTAATATACTCACAACATGAGTTACTCGACTAATCCAACTTATGTCTAAAATCATAGAATTAAATACAATAGAATAATAGTTTATTTACTATATATATCGTAGGATGACTCAAAACATATTAATAAATGAAAATAAAATATATAACCAACTGTTACAATTTAGTTATTTTGTAGAATTTATATATATGCATGAGACTTCAGAATACTATCGTTATATTGATTTTCGTAATTTAGATTCAGACACTTTAGTTTATTTTTTTATTTTATTCTAAGCACAATATATCTTAAGTTATATATAATCTTACTAAAATACATTTACATTTCTAAGACAACAACATCCTAAATGCTAATAAGAAAGTTAATCAATATTTTAATATATTTAGAAAAAATACTCTAGTTGAATTCATAGAAATAGATGCAATCTAATATACACGAATGATAACTAAACTGGCTGTAAAAACATCAAAACCGACTAACTATAACATATCTAAAATCATATTTCTAATTAAAGTAATATAATATTATTAATATAAATTATACATATAATTTATAAATTAATTTTAAATTAACAGTAAATGTCAATCTATTATTATAGTATATCTATTTTAAAAATATTTATATATGTGCATGGGCACGGGAAAATCATCTAGTATATATTTATAAAACATACAATATTTTTTCATAGTACGATTTTATCATTATTTAATTTAATTTCTAATAAATTTTAATTTAATTTAATTTCTAATAAATTTTAAACTGACCAAAAGTATTATAAATTTATGAAAATATTTTATTAAAACATAGCTAAAATGCTATGTCTAGTTTTTTATTCTCGAACAAAATATGATGTCTCGTTTTCTTATAGTTATGCAAATTTTTAATAAAATACAGATTATGTTTTAAACTAAATTAAGCATTAAATCACATGCATCTATCTTATTAAAACAGAAACATTACAACTTCTTTTAGGTGGATTTTAAAGTTGGACCTTATGTAATTAATGTTATATTAATCTACTTATTATTAGACATGTCTTTTTATATCTATCTTATTAAAACAAAAACATTACAACTTCTTTTAGGTGGATTTTAAAGTTGGACCTTATGTAATTAATGTTATATTAATCTACTTATTATTAGACATGTCTTTTTATAAATAATTAATATCAATTATTACTATAGTTTTTCACTTCTTACTTTATTATTATATCTACTGCGCATGTTTCCTTATATTGCATACATTAGACATGCCTTTTTATAAATAATTAATATCAACCATTACCATAGTTTTTCAGTTCTTACCTTATTATTATATCCACTATGCATGTTTCCTTATATTGCATACATTTTACTATAAGCTAGATACATCCACTAACATATTATACTATAAGATAGATTATTAATAATACATCTACTAACATATAATACTATACCACAGATTACTAATAATACAATATATTGTATGTATTCATTAACTTACATCTATCAATATTAGCAATACTATGAAGACGACTAACTTTATACTTTGAATCTATAAACCATAATATTCTAATTTATAACAAAAATGATATTACTGTTACAAATTAGTTTTTATAAAAATTATTCATAGCAACAATTTGTTATATAAGATAAATTTAATCAAAAACCATTTTTTTTTTACTTTTTTCCTGTTCAGAAAAAAAAACCTACAAATATATACCACTAAGTTAGCCAAAAATCTTCCGAATAAACAGTAAATCTCACCAACCCAACAAAATGAATTAAAAATATAACAAAAGATATTATGTTTGGAATTTAGCTTACTGAGTCGGATATAAATCTGTTCATTTCAGGTATGAGTTCTTCGAGTCCTCAACATTTGGATCTAAGTAGGTATTTGAAATTTTTTGGTCCGGATTGATTTCTTTTGGATCCGGATTATTTTAACTTTTTATATTATAAATCTTAAATAATATACAACGTGTATATAAAATATGTGAATCAAAATAAATCCGCGCGGACGCGCGGGTCATGATCTAGTTAGCTTATTATAAGATCACATGCTTGGAAAGTGGGTAGAGTATATGTGTCAATCAATAGAAAGACTAATATTGTACCATGTGACACATATTCTCGGCTTATTCATATTAGGTCTGTAGAATATAAGGTAGAAGCTACCAAGGCATAAGGGAGAATACTAAATGAAAAAAATGTAATAATGAACCTTTTTTCTAGTACACACAGACTTCGTACTTCAGGGAGGCCTGTTAACTAAATCTGAAGATGTAAGCTAGATGTCATGTAAAGACGCAAGGTCAGACGACAACAACCAAATTGCTGAGGGGATCTACGTAAAGCAAGTAATGAGTTCAGACTTTAGCCATGAGGCGTCCACTGGATTGTTTTTTTCGGTGTAAGTGGTCCTTATGGCCCTCACCTTCCTAACGATTTATGCAGAGAAACATAAGGATAATAAAAGTTTGAAATTAAAACTGGCGTCTTTAGCATAATACAATGAATATTTTTGTTACATGGATTAAAGCTTCGGGGTTTTGATACACACAGAAACACATACCATTGACAAAGGAAAAAAACCTTCGCATATGCTTGAACATCATGGAGATCATATCTTCTCTGTTTGATGTACTCTGAAAACTCAGGAGATGGAGCTTTCAAGCTCCTACATCAGTCGCTGATGAACCTGGTTTAAGCCACGCGAAGAAAGTCTTGAAGAAAGCTTGTTTGTCCTGTTAAAAGTGAGAGAGAGACCATCTTTGAGGTCTTTGACAGCTTCAGTAAGAGCAATTAAATTATTAAAGCCAGTGGTTTCAGCTCCTCTGCCAAGAGCTTCTGCCTGGTTAACACATCCTCGCTGTTTGCTATAAACCTAGCTGTTGTACCCGGATTAGTGATTACCAGCGCAGTGCAGGTGGGTTGGAACCACTTGTGGCATTACCCCTGAAACAGAGGGCTGTGTATACCTTGGGCCATGCTTGATGAGATCATCAAGTATGCTCTGCTGAGCTTTCTTAAGACCTTGCATCGACACCACAAATCGGTAGGAGTTAGTATCCGGCAGTCCAAATATTTATATAGACATATCTATGTGTTAAAGATGGTTCCGTGATCCTATTCATCTAGACCAGTCATGTGAGTATGTAACATGATTTTCAAACAGATAATCTGAGTACTATTATCACCTTGAGTTTAATGATGTGCTGCAACTCCATGGGAGTTCCTTCTGGAAACAGTGCATGATAACTGCCTACCACTGAATCGATTAGGGATAGAATGATCTTAAAGCACTTCTTATTTCATGGCTCACAAATTTATAGTAGCTAGCAGCAGTTCAAGTCTGCAATGATATCACAAACTTCAGATTTAAAAGACTAAATTGGTATCATACTGAAACAAAAATACTTTATGATACCCAATGTTTTATGCTCAGATAACACGAATAACAAAAAGTTTAAAATACAGAGACACCAGCAGATGCACATATACATAAATTGGTGATGATCAGATAGCTAACCAGTCCGGCAAGGGAAGGAATTTCTAGACGAATTGTCATCATCGCTTGCGTATCTACTAACATCTGTGAACCAAAAAGAGAAAAAAAAAACAGATAATCATATTCCAACTCTACTTTTGTAGCTTTGACACCTCAAAGATAGCTACATTTCAAGCTCCCTTTATATAACATTACCTTCTGCTAACAGAGATGCAATCCGAGATTCAGCTTGGTAATAATATGTACCTAACATCAACATATCCTGCCAAAAAAAAAACTTAAACCAAAACTCTGTTTGATCAGAACAATATTCTGATTGGTTTGTTAATCAAAACGAAGAGATCTGAAGATTCACCTGAAGCTCAACTCCATAGTCTAAACGTGACCAATCTCCAAGGATGGAGCGTTGGACGCTGCATTTTTGCAGTCGCAAGAAACATCCGTGTGAGATTATCGAATCTATCATTTTGTCTTTAATAGTTTCAATAACTTCCAAATAGTCTCAGAATATGTATCCATAACAACAAAATTGCAAAGGTGTTTGATTAATATTGTCCTCTAAGGATAACAAAGAAGAAGAGGATTTTATTCTTACTTAAACATCGTGATCTCTTCTGGCAGGAGGAATAATTTCAGCAAAGTCATTGGAACTCGAATACTGTTTGGTTTATTCGTCTTAGGATCGTAGGAGACTTCTGAGGGGACAACTTCTTTTCCATTTGGTTTCTTCGCGGTAAGATCGCCGGAAACAGGTTTTTTACTGTTGAAATTCATTGCCTGTGAGTTTTTTTTTTGTTTGTAACAAATCTGTGAGAATAAGATACTTATAAGGAGAGTTAGAGAAGAAAGGCGAAAGGAATCCATTAATGAGAACCCCAGAGGATTCATTGCACACTAATGAATTCGGTGTGGATTGATCCGTTGAGGAAAGGGAAAAGGCGAAGAAAGGAGCTGTCGAAGAGATTCAGAACACTGGTTCTGGGCTTTGATACACATGATCCGAAACTGTGATAGGTTGACAAAGCCCATATACATGAATTGCGATTGAAGTCCAGCAGAGTTAAATGACAGATCTGACGTGGACGAAAGCTCATCTCCTATTAGTCTGAATTAAATTGCTGATGTGGAGGCATTCTCCTTTAATCTTATTAGCCTTTTAGTATAGTATTGACTAGATTTTTGAACCGCGCTACGCGCGGTTTATATTTTTGAATTATATATTTTGAATTTATTTTTTATATTAATTAATTTTTTTCCGTCAAAATTAACTATGTTTCACAATAATAATGTTTTAAAGAAAAAATAAGTTTAAAAATTATTATATTTTTTATTAGGTAACAATGATAATTTGTAAAATTTGAAAAGAAATAATTTAACTTACAATTGACTGAATAATAAATATTTTATTTATAACTGAGACCATGTGAATGGAATAAATGTTGAATGCACGACTTAAAACCTTTTCTGAACACTTTTGACATAAATCTTTTGGCATCAACATCTTTGTTATGTGAGAATTGTATGTTCATATTTTTGATTAAATATTTTATTTTCTTTAACATGAATTTATAAAATAAATTATTGTAATGTATCCATTATTTTTATCATATATTTGTTTTTATTGTCTTATGTTTTTATTGTCTTAAATTATGTTCATCAAATAAATTTTCGTTGTTATTTAAATAATAATATATTAAATAAATTAACTTTAGTATTGATTTTTAATTCATATTTAACTTATTGAGTTTGGGTATAGTTAGTAAAGGTCATCTACCCATCTTTTTTTTTTTTGCAAAATAACATTTGAGACATCATAATAACAATAAGATTTGAAATACACGATATTAAATGTACTAAAAATGTGTAGTTATGTTACCATATTTTTTAGTTCATCTTTCACATCTATTTTCTTATAAAAACTAATTTGAAAATAAAAGTTAAAGAAATTATTTTGATTAGGAATTACACGAAGCTACTCTTCTAAAATGAGTATTCTATAGCTAATATCATTCAATGAAAATATTAGTTTAGTTATTACTCCATCCGTTTTATTTTTAAGTGTCATTTTAAAATTGTGTACACAGAGAAAAAAATAATTTTGTATATTTTTTTATATATGAACATCTTTACCAACACATATGATCACATTTCAACTAATAAAATATAAACTGACTCATAAATTTTGTATCGAAATTCTGAAATAACATTTATTTTATAATGAAGTATTTATGTACAACAATATTTAATATAAAACAGAGAGAGTATTGTGTCATTGACGAAGTTGTTGTTTTATTTTGATGTGTGCAAGTGACCGTATTTGTAAAGTTTGCATTTTTCTGTCGTCTTTGATTTACTTACGCAGTTGCATGTGGGGTTCATTTGTGTTGTTGTTTTTTTTTGAAAAAACATTTGTGTCGTTTAAGCCTTTTGATATTGTATATCATTGAAATTTCTGTTTTACTAAAAGATTTTCATTTAATCTTTTTTGTTATCTAAATTTCTTGTGTTTTTCTTTGTATCCTTGCTACAAACTCTTTTGTTCTTCTTCCTATCATTACATATTTGAAAAATTCCTTTGTTCATCTTCCTATCATTACATATTTGCAGTACCACCTAACCTTATTCGACTTTGTATAATGGTTTTTTTTTTACTTTTACTTCAGCCAATTTACATTGCCACTCATTTGACTGTATCATTTTCCTTGAATTTTTTCCATTCTTTTCGTGTTTCATTTTTTTTTTTATGATTCCACGAATCTGAAAACCTACCTTGTGCCTAGTGATATTAAAGCTTACTTCACATTGAAGCTTAATGATATTAAATAGTTATTTTTTTGTTTGTTTATATATCCGCCGTGTTTCCGAGGGTCTCACACTACAAGAAAACAGTATTTTGGCGAGGAAAGTTAACGAGGAAATATAATCCTCGTAAATTTACGAGGAACTTACGAGGAATTTACAAAGAAAGAAATAAACCTCGTTATTTCCTCGTAAACTAACGAAGAGAAAATTTCGTCGTAAAACCCACGTAACTTTACGTGGTCTTTACGAGGAAATACATTTTCCTCGTAAAGACCACGTAAAGCTTGCATTATCTTTACGAGGAAAAGTGGAAATATACTTTCCTCGTTAAATCAACGTAAATTTACGTCACCTTTACGAGGAAATGATATACGTGAACTTAACGAGGAATTTTAAAGCACGTTTTTTTTGGCTACCTACCTTTTCCTCGCAAATTCATCGCAAAACTTCAACTACCAGATTCGAAAATTTTCTATAAATATGGAAGTTTCAACATCATTTTAAACACACCAACAAGAAAAAAAAAAGAAAAACGTGAAAGGAAAAAAATGTCAGGTTCCGGGAATGTCTACGAGTTGCGGAGGTGGATGTATATGCATAGAGATGCTAACGGGAGAGTGACGAAAGAATACATTGCGGGACTGGAGACATTTATGCATCAAGCAGATTCCACACCGCTCGCCCTAGAAAGCGGTAAGATGTTCTGTCCATGTCGGAAATGCAACAATTCGAAATTGGCAAATCGTGAAAATGTTTGGAAGCATTTAATAAATAGAGGTTTCACGCCAAATTACTATATCTGGTTTCAACATGGAGAAGGTTATAATAATTATGATCAGAATGAAGCTAGTAGTAGTAATAGCAATTTTCAGGAAGAACCGGTTGCTCTTCATTTGCATAATGAACCTAGTTACCATCAGGAGGAGCAGATGGTAGATTTTGATAGGGTTCATGATATGGTAACTGATGCATTTGTAGCTCATGATGAAGATGAAGAACCTAACATAGATGCAAAAAAGTTTTATGAAATGTTAAATGCGGCGAATCAACCACTTTACAGTGGTTGTAGAGAAGGTCTCTCTAAATTGTCGTTGGCTGCTAGAATGATGAATATTAAAATTGATCACAATCTACCTGAAAGTTGCATGAATGAATGGGCAGACTTGTTCAAAGAGTATTTGCCGGAAGACAATGTGTCTGCTGATTCTTATTATGAGATTCAGAAACTGGTGTATAGTCTTGGGTTGCCTTCGGAGATGATAGATGTTTGCATCGACAACTGCATGATCTATTGGGGAAATGATGAGAAGTTAGAAGAATGTCGATTCTGCAAGAAGCCACGATTCAAGCCGCAAGGACGGGGACGTAATAGGGTACCGTACCAAAGGATGTGGTACCTACCAATTACAGACAGATTGAAAAGATTGTACCAATCAGAGCAGACTGCTGGAAAGATGAGATGGCATGCCGAGCATACTCAGATGGATGGTGAGATGACACATCCATCAGATGCAAGAGCCTGGAAACATTTTAACAAAGTATATCCGGAATTCGCTAGCAATATCCGGAATGTGTATCTCGGATTATGCACAGATGGATTTAGTCCATTCGGAATGTCAGGGAGACAATATTCATTGTGGCCAGTCTTTCTTACGCCATACAACCTGCCACCGGAGATGTGCATGCAACGGGAGTTGCTATTCTTGACCATATTAATACCTGGTCCATAACATCCTAAAAGGTCGCTGGATGTTTTCCTGCAACCACTGATAAAAGAGTTGAAGGATTTGTGGTCAACAGGGGAGAGGACGTATGACTGCTCAACGAAGACGAATTTCACGATGCGAGCGATGCTTTTGTAGACCATAAGTGACTTTCCTGCCTATGGGATGTTGTCGGGATGGACTACACATGGGAGATTAGCTTGTCCATATTGTAATGGAGCGACAGATGCGTTTCAACTGAAGAATGGGAGGAAGACAAGTTGGTTCGATTGTCATCGTAGATTTCTTCCCATTGGCCATCCGTACCGAAGAAACAAGACATTGTTTAGGCACAAAAGGGTTGTGAGAGACACTCCTCCTCCATATTTAACTGGAGAAGAAACTGAAAAGCAACTCGATTACTATGGAGCTTTGGAAACAGTTCCTCGTGGTGGTAATTGGCATGTTCCCCCTAATATGCCTGATTCTTACGGTGTTCATCACAACTGGCACAAGAAGAGTATATTTTGGGAGTTGCCATATTGGAAGGATCTTCTTCTGCGCCACAACCTTGATGTGATGCATATAGAGAAGAATTTCTTTGAGAACATCATGAATACAATATTGAATGTCCCGGGGAAGACAAAAGACAACATAAAATCAAGGTTAGACTTGCCGGATATTTGCTCAAGAAGCGAGTTACATATAAACAGCAATGGGCAAGTTCCTGTTCCGATATTCAGATTGTCTTCAGAAAAAAAGTCGGTGTTGTTCAACTGGGTAGCATCAGAAGTGAAATTCCCTGATGGGTATGTTTCAAATCTGTCTAGATGCGTTGAAAAGGGTCAAAAGTTCTCTGGGATGAAGAGTCATGACTGTCATGTCTTTATGCAACGACTACTTCCCTTTGCTTTTGCGGAGCTACTTCCTACAAACGTACATGAAGCACTTGCAGGTACTATATTTATTATTGCAGTTATTTTATATATAATGATTTAGTTTGAAATATATATGACTAATATGTGTATAATTGTTTTTGGAATATACAAGGCATTGGAGCATTTTTCAGGGATCTGAGCACCCGCACCCTTAAAGTAGAAGTCGTGGAACAGCTTCAAGAGAACATTCCCATCTTATTGTGCAACTTGGAGAAGATATTTCCTCCTGGGTTTTTTGACGTAATGGAGCATCTAGCTGTCCACCTTCCATATGAGGCATTGCTTCGTGGACCTGTACATTACGGATGGATGTATCAGTATGAGCGAGCCATGAAATATTTGAAGGGAAAAGCAAAGAACCTTGCAAAGGTTGAAGGTTCTATAATTGCTGGAAGTTTGACGGAAGAAACTTCTCACTTCACATCGTACTACTTTGCGTCAAAAGTACGTACTCGGAAAAGAGCTCCAAGGAGATATGATGATGGTGGTGTCGCGCCAACATACGCAGTTGCTGGTGTTCCAGACATCTTTAGCCAGATTGGGCGACTGGGTGGAAAATCAAAAGAGGTTTGGTGGTCGAGTGAAGAAGACGCTCATAGTGCACACACCTATATTCTACTTAATTGTGAGGATCCATTGATTCGTTATTTTGAAAGGTAACATAAATGGACACGTATATATAAATTAACACATATATATAATTGCCAAATATTAATTAATATAAAATGTGATTTTACAGCCTATTTGTTTCACAAGTCGAAGAAACATTTCCTGGTATATCCACAACTGACGTAGACAAAAGGAAAGATCAACACTTTATAAAGTGGTTGAAGAGTCAGGTATTAACTCAAACTCTTTATTCATAAATGATTTGTATTTTAACGTTCACTTTGTTTTTGCAGGTTGATTTTGACGACGATGCAGATTATCCTAAGTGGTTACATGAAGTAATTCAATCTCCACATGTAAAGGTCACCACTTCACAGATGTATTTCACACGAGGCTATACTTTTCACACATATGACTATGGTAGACAGCGGGCAACCAGTAACTATGGAATATGTGTGAAAGGGGAAACCGATTTCTACGGTATCTTGACAGAGATTATCGAAGTGGAATTTCCAGGGATATTGAAGCTGAAATGCGTCCTCTTCAAATGTGAGTGGTTCGACCCCGTCGTCAACAGAGGTGTTCGGTTTAACAAATTCGGTGTAGTTGATGTCAATGGTGGAAGAAGGTACAACAAATTCTTTATTTGGCATACATGAGCACAATAAGCTTACTTCTATGTTTTCTTTATTTTCAGGTACAACAAATTCGAGCCTTTCATCTTAGCTTCACAAGCAGATCAAGTTAGCTACCTTCCATACCCTCGGATGAGAGAATCGGGAATAAATTGGTTATCCGTGATCAAAGTTACACCTCGAGGACGAATCATAAGTGGAGAAGAACCACCATTGCAAGAAGAACAGATAAATGAAGTCGAGGAACCTGAACAACAAATTGATGACATTCTTCTCATTGATCCGCATAATCATGAGTATGAAGATCTTACCGACGATGGCACAGATGAAGCTGTTGAAGACGAGTTTAATGAAAATGATGATGTTTCTAGTGATGACGAAAATGTATCCGATTGATGTATTTGTGTTTTAATATGATTGATTTTCAGACTTAATGCATGTGATTCGATTATAAAAAAAAAATATTGAGTTTGAGGGTTTGAATGAAAAATAATAGATTGAGGTTTGGGATTGGAATATGAAGAGTAGAAGATAGGAAAGATGGTGTTTGTGGTTTGGGGTTTTTGATTTTAGAGGTTTAGAAAGAAAACCTCGTTAATTCCTCGTAATTTACGACGAAATAACAAGGAAAGTAGAAAAAAAGAAATACACGGGCCTCGTTAATTCCACGTAAGCACAAATCGTCGTAACGTCCTCGTAAGCTTACGTGGAATTAACGAGGCTTTCTTTTTTTTTTTAGTTCCTCGTTATTTCCTCGTAGGTTTACGAGGTTTTAACGAGATATGTTGTCTAAACCCCTAAACCCTAAACCCCAAACCCCATCTTTCTTATCTCTTTTGTCTAAATCCCAAACTCCAAACCCCATTAATAATTTTATAATTTTCAAAAGATTATATTTTTAAATCTTCAAAAGATTATATTTTCAAATCTTCAAATGATTATATTTTCAAATCTTCAAATGATTATATTTTCAAATCTTCAAATGATTATTTTCAAATCTTCAAATGATTATATTTAAATAAATAATTTGATTTTGTATAAGTTTTAATTAGGAAGAAGAGATTGATATTAGAAGTTAAAGAATTGTGATTATAAATTTTGAGGTTTGAAATGTTAAGAATGTTGAGGTTTGAGGTTTTGAATGAAAAATAAAAGATTGAGGTTTGGGATTGGAATATGAAGAGTAGAAGATAGGAAAGATGGTGTTTGTGGTTTGGGGTTTTTGATTTTAGAGGTTTAGAAAGAAAACCTCGTTAATTTACGACGAAATAACGAGGAAAGTAGAAAAAAAGAAATACACGGGCCTCGTTAATTCCACGTAAGCACAAATCGTCGTAACGACCTCGTAAGCTTACGTGGAATTAACGAGGCTTTCTTTTTTTTTTTAGTTCCTCGTTATTTCCTCGTAGGTTTACGAGGTTTTAACGAGATAAGTTGTCTAAACCCCTAAACCCTAAACCCCAAACCCCATCTTTCTTATCTATTTTGTCTAAATCCCAAACTCCAAACCCCATTAATAATTTTATAATTTTCAAAAGATTATATTTTTAAATCTTCAAAAGATTATATTTTTAAATCTTCAAAAGATTATATTTTCAAATCTTCAAATGATTATATTTTCAAATCTTCAAATGATTATATTTAAATAAATAATTTGATTTTGTATAAGTTTAAATTAGGAAGAAGAGATTGATATTAGAAGTTAAAGAATTGTGGTTATAAATTTTGAGGTTTGATATGTTATGAATATATAAAGTAGAATATAAGAAAGATGGGGTTTAAGGTTTGGGGTTTAGAGTTTAGAGGTTTAGAAAATAACCTCGTTAATAACTCGTAACTTACGAGGCATTTACGAGGGACAGAAAGACGGGCCTCGAAATTTCATCGTTTTATTTGGGACGGGCCTCGCAATTTCCTCGTAAGGTTACGAGGGTTTTACGAGGAACAAAAAGACGGGCCTCGCTAATTTATCGTTTAATTTGGGACGGGCCTCGCAATATCCTCGTAAGCTTACGAGGTTTTTACGAGGAAGAGGAACACGGGCCTCTTTAATTCCTCGTAAACTTACGAGGAAATTGCGAGACCTCCGTAACTTATATATACAACCTCACAAACCTCACACTTTCCATTCCTCCCAACTTCCTCTCCACTTCCTCCCCATTTCGTCTCCAACTCCTTTCCCATTCCTCTCTCCTCCGAAAATGGTAATTTCCTCGCCCCCTTTATTAGTTTAGACAATTTAGATAGGTGGTTAATTTAGGTGGTTAGTTTAGAGAATTTAGATAGGTTTACGGATTTTATGTTCGTTAGATAGATTATTAAATTATTGATGATAGCTTTTTAATTATTGATGATCATAATCTCAAAAAAATATATTTTTGCAGGTTCGCCAGCGCATGCTTTCTGCTCACTACAGGGAGATATTCGGTGAGCCTGGTAGTCAGTTAGACCCGCCAGGTTCTTCTTCAGGTGCCGGCGGTTCAGGTTCTTCGGATCAGGAGTCTGTTCCCGAGACTCAGCATTTCTTCCCTCCGATGCCTCCTCCGATGGCTCAGCCTCAGCCGATGCCTCAGCCGATGGCTCAGCCGATGGCTCAGCCGATGGCTCCTCCGATGGCTCCTCCGGTGCCTCCTCCGATGGCTCCTCCTGAGATCCCCGCCGCTGTTCATTCCAATCTCATGGTGCCACCTACTGTTCCCTTCTCGCAGTACACTGTCGAGGATATTCTCGGTATGCCAGGCAGAGCTGGTTTACCAATCATAGACCCCGACAGACCCGACGGGACTTTATGGTAAGTGTATTTTTTAAATAATTATTTTAATTTATAACTTCATTAAATAATTTAAATTTTCATTTTTTTCCAGGTTTGGGGTTGACAATTCCCTTGCGACAGATGTAACCGAGACGATTAAAGGTTACTTCTCCATGGCGCATCCAAACTGGAAATTGACGCCGATCTACATCCGAAAGACGTGGTTCAAGATTTACGCTGTAAGTAATTCTATTAATTAAATTTTTTTTTTATTAACTAATTATTAAATTTTTTTTGCAGCAAAAGTATCATTGGTCCATCGGGGTCAGTGAGAGAGTGAGGAAGGCGTTTTACGAAAAGGCGCAAGTTCGCTTGTCGGACACGGTTTGCAACTGGAAGGGTGCCTGGATCGTCAAGGGGTACACCCGTGGCAAACCCGCTGAGCTTACCACGGATGTTTGGGATGGCCTCATCCGTTACTGGAAGGATCCTAACTCCATTAGGATCGCAAACATTTGTGCTGCCGCCCGTAACACGGTAGACGAGCACGGTAACGGCCCGATGCTACATTCTACGGGCCAAAAACCACATGCCGGTGTCCGTTTGAAAATGGTACGTAATTAAATATTTAATTATTATTTTTAATATAATTAAATATATTTCTAACAATTTTCTTAAATGTTTTTAGGCCAAAGAGTTGGGACGTCTCCCGACTCTTCCGGAACTTTACGAGCGGACCCACAAAAACAAGGCGGGCCAGTTTTTAGATGGCAAGTCCGAGCAAATCTACAACAACGTAATTGCTCGGGTTGAGGAGCGCCAGACTCAGCTGACTCAGCAGTCCGGCGACGGATTACCAGTTACCTTATCCACAACTGAAGTGGATAAGATTTACGAGGAGGTAAATTTTTTAACATTATATCTTTTTAATTATTAATTGATTAAATTTACCTTTTAAATTTAACTAACAAATATAATTTTTTGGTTTTTAAGGTTGTCCCTAAGAAAAAGGGACGTACGTTGGGGATCGGTTCCGTCAATGATGTCCCGAGAGCGACATCATCTTATGCTCAGAGACAGACCGAAGAAGTCACTCAGTTGCGTTCCGAGCTGGGCGCGACCAAGAGCCGTGTGAGTGGACTCGAAGCCTTCATCGACGTTATAGCGTCCACAAATCCGGAATGGGAAGCTTTGTTGAGGAACATGAAACAACAAAATCCCATTCCAGGCGAGTCATCGGGCACACATAACGAGGAGGATGTTACGAGGAGGAGCGAGGAATTCTACGAGGCGATGAACGAGCCTTAGTTTTTTTAGTTTTTTTAGTTTTTTTTTCGGTTTATGTATTATAAAATCCAAAACTTAATTATATATAAAATATTTTGTTGCTTTTGAATTTTATTTAAAATTTATTTATAAATCCAATATTTGAATACTTTTATTTTGTTAAATTAATAATTATTATATTTATCAAATAATATTTTATTAATTCGAAAAATGGAAGTCTACGAGTTATTTACGACGAAAAGGTTTCCGAGGAATTTACGAGGAAATGCTTTCGAGGTTTTTACGAGGAAAGTCTTTCGAGGTCTTTACGAGGAAAAGCTTTCGAGGTTTTTACGAGGAAAACCTTTCAACGATTCTACATCGATTTTACGAGGAAATCCTTTCAAGGATATTACATCGAATTTACGAGGATATGATTTCAAGGATCTTACGTGTAACTAACGACGCGTGTTTCGCGTGGTTTGTACGAGGAAACTCGGCGAGTGATTTACGAGGAAATGGGGCGAGGAACTTACGACGAAATATTAACTTCGTCTTTACGAGGAAATAAAAAACTCGCTATTCTACGAGGAAATGGCGACGAATCCTTTGTTACGACGGACGATAAACGACGAAAGACTTTTCCTCGTTAATTCCTCGTAAACATCCTTTTACGAGGAATTAACGAGGAAAATGGCCCTCGTTAATTATTTGTTTTCTTGTAGTGTCACCCTTGATTACGGCCAAATTTATAAGAGATGGAGGGACCAAGTCCAGCTTTATATCAATCTCCAAGATGCATCTACAAAAGTTCAACATTTCTATATAAAAAAAGAGAAAACCATTTCAAAATGTGATCATTCACTCACACTACTCACCTTAAGTAACTCTTTTCTGGAGACACCTTTTGTATAGCAACTCCACCTACTAAATCAACCTTCACAGCATCCGCTGCTTCATATACACCATTCTTTTCGAAGTTCTCTACTTCTGGTGCTGAGATTGTCGAGCGCGGGGTGATTGTGCTAAACATAACATGGTATATCTTTTTTGGTTTATATAGTTGGTCACGAACGCTGATCGGTGATGTGATTACAGACAGTGTCATATTTTTTCGTATATTGTTTCTCCGGATTTATTTGTATAGATTGCATCCAAATATTTTGTAGAAACTCACAAATTTGTATTCGGAAACTGAAAACAGATAAACGCATATTTCAACTGGTTTTTATTTCAAAAAAAAAAAAATTGTGCTCACAGGATTTACAATACCAAGTTGATCCATATAATTCAATATGATCAATGGGTCTTTAGTAATAAATACATTAAGTTCAGCATACATTGTATGAGGAGCCTCCACTTGTCAAAGAGGCTTTCTTCGCTTCTGCACCTTATTTATTAATCAACCTCTAAACAGCTCTCTCGACCTTTCCTCTTTCTACTTCACTTTCCAGCTGACTCCCTATTTCCCAAACACGTACTATGTATGCTGGGTTTACCTTCTGCTCGCTTTGGAAAGGTATACAAATCAGTGGAACTCCTTTCACATTGCTCCAGAAGCCTCCCACTGCAGGATGTCTTAGTACTTCTATTTTCTGTGCACATTTCACAATATATCATCTTTCTGAGACAATTGTACTGACTTCATTTGGCAATGTCTCTATCCCGGCTGATCCAAGGATAGAGCCTGGTGGAACGACCCATAGAAAAGGTTGGTTATTACACATCCCCCAAGCCATCTCCACATCTTCCTTGCTTTCCATTTGAGCTACAATTCTCACACTTAGTATTTTTAAAGTCTATCAATGACTGACCTCGATTTCACATGGAGAATTTTTTATTTATTTTAATACTGACCTGGTCGCTGGATCTATACAGATAGGTATGAGGATCACCAATTGTCACAAGTTCTTTCTTTTCAATGCCCCAAGGTTTCAACACGTGTAAGAACCTCTCTCGCTGCACCCAAGCTAGGTGTTGTTTCAATGGCGGGGATGGTGGTGTCAATGTAGAACTTGGTCCTGAGAGGAGTTCAGATGGAGGTTACCTGAAAAAGAGTAAGTGTTGTCTTAGTTTAGGTTACAAATGAGGAATATGTGCTGAGAGGACTATATTTTGAGCAGAAGATTTAACATAAATACTAGATTTTGACCCGCGCTTTCAAAGCGCGGGTTTATGTTTGGTGAAAATTTTATATAATCATATTTATATAATCTGTCTTGTATATGCATTTATATAACCCGTCTCATATATGTGTTTTATATCCGGGTTTATGTTCGGTTAAAACTATATTGTACATGTATTTTTAGGTTTTTAATTTTGAATTAGATATTTTAAATATAAATCAATATAACAGTTTTATAGTTTTGATCGGTGTTTTGAAACCCGACTCGGACCTGCGGTTGAACGAATTACCGGTTTGTAACCCGGTATTTTTAATATTGTGATTTTTTCTAATGATAAGACAAATTCGGTGATCATAAGTTGGAAATTTGTTTAAAATATATTTATATTTTTCAAAATCGTTCTAAATGATAATGATTGTTGTCAAAATTAATAATTTTAGAATTAGAAAACCGGTGGTTAATAATAGTATCAAACATGGAAATAATCGATGCAGTATCAAACAAAGAAATAATCGCAGGCCGAAATTAAATTAGGAAACCGGTGATTAATGACAAACCAAAAAATAATTAAGAAGAAACTGGCGCAGAATGTCCAGAATACCCTTAATGAATACAAAAGAAAGATTCTTTGATAAGGGTAAAAAGAGTAAAAATCCAAAACATGCTTGTACTTTAATAGTATAGATATACTCAAAGTCAAAATTAAATATATACTCAAAGTCAAAATTTGTTTAATTTTTTTTTAATTATGACGAATAAGGGAATAAGTGAAAATCAAAGCTACAAAATGTTTGATGAGGGCTGAGGGGTCAATGAGAAAACAGACCATAGATCGATTAGTTGCGGTGACGTTGTAAAGAGCGGAACCTTGGACACCTTATTTGGCATACAACATCTACAAAAGAAAAAAAAATCTCAGACGCGTATATAAATGTAAGTGATTGTTTTTCTGTAGACTTGTGAAGCAAAATATGGACCAATGCCGTTCTAAATTAGTTTTTGCTAAACCTTAGAGGTGGTCGAGCTCTCTCAGCATGAACTTCTGAAGGTAAATGACAGGGGCAGCGGTAAGGACTTCATGAACAGTGGTGGGGGGATGAAACAGATAACAAAAGGATGATCCGTAATCTTGTATATATTTGTGCATCGCTCGACGTCAAACCGATCAACTTTGATGATCTTACCGGTTCGTAGAGAAGCACCGTACTGATGGCATGAGCAGCAGGGATAAACCCATGAAAAAAGGAATTCTGCACAGCCATAGATGAGGGTCAAGTCGTTAGAAGATCACAAACAACATAAAAGAGTTTTTTGGTTATTATATTTTTTCAGTCTGAGATCAAGAAACTGTTAGGAAAATCAATGATTTTTGTTTCCATTATGAAAGCAAAACATGACTGAAACCATAGAATAACAGAGATATACATATTAACTTCCCCACTCACCTTGTGTACATGGTGAAGAATGCAGCTCTCATGAGGTACAAAGTCCATAGCAGCTTCTAACTCACAAGCTGAATACAAAATAAAGAAGTTCGTTAAAAATGGTTCACAATCAGTGCTGCATCACAGAACCAGATTAAACTATATGTAGGTCGCTTACTGAAACACAAATTCTGCATCAAATATTTCCAATCACGTATAGAAACCAAATCATAAGCGGCTTTTTATCTAAACTTAACATCCTGCAATCTAAAGGATTCCATCAGCACACCAAAGGCTTCAGCTTTTTAATACATGACTTAAACTGTCAAGGAATCATGCTTATATACTTTTTCTTAATCATGCTACCCCACAGTGAATTGGAACTTTGTTTTGCTAAGACAATTGTAACAATTGACAAACGACCGAGCAGATTTTTTTTTTTTTCTTTGGTTCATGAACAGATCAGACGAAGGGGATTTCATCAAATCAAAACTCTCATCACAAAACAATCACTACACAGAAGCGTGTTTTTTTCTGTCAATGATTCAAACGTGTATTCAATGAGACAGAGTTATATTAATCAAATAAGTAAAAGCAAAATAGAAGGTTAAAAATGTACCTGAGGGCGCTGAAGCTGATCTCCTTCTTTTCTATGAATCAGCAGCATCAGCTTCTCTCTTCCTCTTCTCATCAACATCATCTCAAGACCAATTAGGAGCCTTTCAGATTCGGTCTTCTTCAGCTCGCCTCAGGGAAGAATGTCGTTGAAGAAGAGAATAGAATAGCCGGAGCCGTTGATGAATGTGCAACCATCAGGGTTTTTTTAGCTTCTCTTTTGAGTATGGGTCAAGAGGGAAAACCCTCTGAAATATAAAATCCCAAAGGTGCTATTTATAAAGGATCCTAGATGAAGCAAACGCAAAAGATCTTTAGAAATCGGAAGGAGAAACCGAAGAGACACCATTAACTCCATGATTAAAGAGCATTAGGTGTGGGAAGAGGATTGATCGATTTTGAAAAGGATGAAGAACGAAGGTAAGAAGAGGAAGGGTCTCGCAAAAGAAAAACGGTAGGAAATGGTTGTGGGCTTTGGAAAATTATGAATGGACAAATGGCCTGTTGTAAAATCAGGAAGTCCAGATACACAAACTCTTGTCCGACGTGGCCACTTACCTCCACTGCTATTGGTCGATTAAATTAAGTGACGTGACTGTTCTCGTAGAGCTCCGTATCTTCCTTTTAGTAGTGTAATAATAATAGATTTCCATTTGAATCAATCAGAACGCTGCGTTTTAATGTTTTTATACGTTAAGGAAAACCTTTTGAAGCACTTTTTACTCGTTACTGGTTTGATTAGCCTTTTCAATGACCGTTTTAATTAAAACGCACCGTTTAGTTCTCTGTTTACTGTGTTTTTCTTTATGGGTAATGTAGTTTCTCTAATGGGGTATTGAATTCAAACTTATCTTCACAATTTTAATTGCTGAGCCGATGTGTCAATGTGGGTTCGTAGTGTAACGCTGATGATTTTGAACTGTTTATACGATGAAGGATACTTGGCTCTTGTATCACTTCTTATGCCTAGTAAATCATCTTGCATCTTCTGTGTTAATGATATTTTGATACTTGGCTCTTGTATCACTTATTTTTCGTCCGAGTAATCGTTTGTGTGTTGAAGATATTTTATCTGTTTTGTTTTCATTTTTTTTGCAGGCTGCTGGCGCTTTGCCCATTAAAATTGTTTGAGTCTTACATGTGGACTGTTTGAGTTCCTGTCAGTTTCTTTCCAACATTTTTTTCCGTTTGTTTAGTAATACTTGTCTTGGTAGTCTAAGTTTGTCACCACCATTTCTTTCATGATTTCATCTATTCTTCCCTTTTTTTCTAATTATAAAGTATATATCACAGATAGTGTTTCAAATCATTGGTCCTCTCTGTGTTCCTTAAAACAAGCATTGAATACTGTTGCCTATGTCTCATATCTGTTGAATTGGTGAATATTTCAGGAAAGAGGCCAAGAGACTTGTTGAATCCATCAATTGCAGATTCAAGATTTTGTTGTAACTCAATTGATGGTGTTCCGGAAAAAAACAGTGCCATGCCTTAGGTTGATCCCGTTCCCTTGAACTCTATATGGATCCGGAGGCATCATCCATAAGTTGGGGTGAAGGTAAAAAAAGTAGCGCTTATGTCCAAGGAGGATATTCCACCTAGCATCAGTAATTCAGACAAATCCTTTGTTGAGAATATATATTTTTCCTGTTGCGTAAAGAAGAGACATTTGTAGGCCAGGTGAAATAAATGGAATGGATCATGCAGATACAAGATTCTTCTGTGCTGATCTGGTACTAACTGAAGATTCTCTCTCACTTGTTATCCTATTGTATTTTGTAATTTTGTAATCTCATTTTCTATCTCTGTGCACAGGTCTTTGTTGAAAGGAGGGGTTTTGATTCTTACAACATGGTTAAGTCAAGCTGCAAAGGAGGAAGAGCAAATAAGTGTCTTACTTCTAATCCTGAAGGTACTAGATTTATTTACTTGCCATTGTATTGTTGTAATGCAATCTCACTGTGTTGAAGTATAAATAATTGGCACTTAGAACGCAGGTTCTTTGTAATTGGTATCTTCTGAGAATATGTCAGCAATATTGCATTTGATGAATATGGTAAAACTGCTTGATTTGATAAAAACTGGTACACAAAATTCAAGCAGAATCTCATATAAGGAGGTTGAAGAAAGAGTTGAAGGTTCCAGGACTCCATCAACCAATCCTGGAATGGTGAGTTTTCTGTGATGCACACCCTCAAAGTCCACCTTGGACATTAATGAATTAATGAATCAGATGATAATTAATGTTTACTGATTTTCTTATTCTGTTTGTGAAGTAAGTTTTGTCATTCCATTTTTGCAGAGAGGGATTGGACATTAATGAATCAGATGTGATTTGGAATCCATTTTCAAGGCAAAACCACTTTGGTGGCCCTGCTGCTAGAATGAGTAAAGCTTCCTGTTTCTTCAATGCAATGGCAAGCATCAAACGAACAATCCCTCTCTCTACATACACCCATCAGCATGTAACTCACACACACAGAAAGACAAGAACAACCACCTATGCAACCTAGACTAGTTCATACACAGAAAGGGAACCATTAGGACAAATGGGTACAGCTACATCAGCTTCATGGAGGTGCCATGCAGATAAATAAATAACTACTACACACCACAAGCAAATGGGATTGCGTCAGCTTCTTCTTCCAACCAAGGGAAGGGAACGAGCAGTAGTAATAATCCAGGATTTGAATCATCGAGTCCTGATCATAGCCTAAGTAGGAAACAGCAACAACACCGATATAGGAAAATATGATTCGTCTTCTCATAATTATTGGAACCAACCCAGAAGATGGCCTTGAAACGTTAATTATGATAAGACGTTGGTTCTTTCAATATCCGTTACTTATGTTCACACATTTAATTAGCATCAGAGATCATAAACCTTTAAAAAGAAAGAAATGGGATAAAGGTCAATTGCAATGTGTTAATTGGCCTCGGTTACTGAACCGGAACATCGGTGATTTGGTGAAGACGGTGAGAGCGTACTACATTCGCTACGACAAGATGGTGATGAATTAACCTACAAGTTTAATTCATCTAATTGCCAAAAGTGATTGACAAAAGACAAAATAAAAGTTGGAAGACCAATTATTCAGCTAGTCTCTTGTAGTAAATGATTGAAGAACAATAAAAAAGATTGATGAATGAGAGAAGAGCCAAGCGATCAGATAATTGTAGTCTGAGTTTTGGTCGACAGAATAAATTAATATTTCCGAATTTAACCTTTATCATCATTCCATTGGCTCTTTCTCATGGGAAACTCAAACAAAAAGGAAAATAAAAAAAATTGTAATGGAAGAAGGCTCAGAAGGATCCATTGGTGAATTTTCTAATCAGAGTTTTACTCATAAAATAGGTAGATTTTTCATCATCACTGCCTTCACTTCCAAACACTAACTACTACTACAAAATCAATGATCAAAAGATTGAAAGAAATCCCGAAATTTGAAAAAGAAAATTGAAAAAAATCAAAGAAAATTTGAAACATGAGAGTGGAGAAGGAGAACGGTTACTAGGGGACATATATACAACGATGGAAGTAGCTAGCTAGGGTTTACGTTAGGGAATTATTGAGTTGGGCCCAATGGGTTTTCCCCAAATCAACAGTATGGGCCTTGTGAATTGTTTCATATTCGGCCTATTAAAGTTTCAGGTATGACCTGGCGTTTTTATTGCTTAAACCGAGTTAATCAAATCTTACAAATTATCCGAATTTTAACCAAATTAGTCTGATTAAAAATTTTGGTTTTGTATTAAAATCAAACTTATCAAATTTAATAAAATAATTCGATATTTTAACTAAGTAAAACTAAGTGGGGGTTATTGGTTCTAGTATTTTAATGGATTTAGAAATTTCAACAGATTTGGAATTTTTTGATAAATCCACTGATTGTAAAATCAAATAAATGGATTTCATAAGAATTCAAATAAGATTTCAAAATCAAGTAAGTAGATTTATTATAAATCAACCAAATGGATTTACGAGAGATGAGACCAGCTTATTAGTATTGTATTTGTTTGAATTCAATATGAGAAGAAAGATGTATATTCTATAGGCTCAAAAAAACATTTTGGAGGAAAGAAATCAAAGAAACATTTAAATAACAATAATCATTTGATATAACAGAGAAGAAACTAAAGTAGCAATAATCATCTACTACTCATGAAATAATTAATGACAGAAACAAACAAGAAATTAAGGAATTTCTCTCTACCTCTCTCTTTGAAGTTTTTAAAATGTTTAAACAGAAGATGGTTAACGTGCAAGACGCTGAGTCGCTGACGTTAATGATTATCTTCGTTTTAAACAGTGAGCTGTCAATCTTTATTTTTAGATTCATAGTGGATTGTTTGAACTACAATCTCCTTTCTGTATTTTATCTGGGAAATTTAACTTTTCCAATGCAGAGAGTGTTATTGATTAGCTCATTTCAAATTCAGAAAGTGTTGTATATTGAAAGAAAATCAAGCACTACAAAAGTTAACAAAGGCAGCAAAAACTTGAAAAATTGCGGTCAGTTTACTTAACATGTAATTTTACGTACAACTTTCATCCTATTATTCAGGATGTCATGATAAAGTTGGATGGAGAAGAGCTTAATGTGTTCTGACGAGGTTGTAGCTGTAGGTGGTGTGGGGTTCATGACTTCGTGAACAGAAAATAAATTGTGATGTTGAGAAATTTTTTTTAAAAGTCAATATTACAAATCTAAGAGAAATAACAAGGTTTACCTTTGTATTTGTTCCTTTGTATTTTGAGAGTAAAACCCCTTACAAATCCATTGAAATATAGTTTCAAATCAAATCCTTAAATAAATTCTTGTTATTGAATAACACTTGATTTCAAAATCTATTTTAAAATCATATAACCAATAACACTTGATTTGCATATAGATTTTAAAATCATAAAACCAATAACACTTGATTTGGTTTGGATTTCTAAATCCACTAAAATATACAAACCAATAACACCCTCTAAAATCTAATTGAAATTTTAAATCTTCGGTTTAGTTTGGTATAACTTTTAGAAAATCGAGTTTTGTTTTGTTCAGTTTAATAATATTTTATGGAAAACCGAACTAACCGAAAATCGAATCAACCAAACCAGACCAACAATATTGAACCGAACTCCATCCCTACGTGAAAGTGAGTGGTTGGAGGAAAATAAAACAACGCAACAAGTCTAGCTAGAGACCTTATCATCAACTCATCATCATCATCAAAAACCATCCAACATGCCAAGTAGGAGTTTTGAAGAGGACAAGGAACAATGGCGAAGTCACTCCTTTGTTCTTCAGCGCTAACCTCATTCTTCTCCTCCACTCTCTCTTCATCAACTTCTTCCAGGAACAACCAAATCGCATGCTCAGGAAACATCAAGAACCAGACACCGTCTCTGTCATGGAACAGACGAGAGTTGTCGCTTGGTTTTATGAGCAGCTTTCTCGCGGTTGGTCTCGTTGGTAACGACAGAAGAAGCAGCGACGCGAATGCAGCGATTCTCGAAGCTGATGACGATGAAGAGCTTCTGGAGAAAGTGAAGCAAGACCGGAAAAAGAGGATTGAGAGACAAGCTGTTCTTAACTCTGCTGTTAAAGAAAAGGGTACTTCTTGTAATCTTTGTCTCTGTGTCTGCATTGCAAAAACTTGTTATGTTGTGTCTATGTGTTGTTGGTTAGAAAATTGCAAACTTTGGGTTGTGTTTAGAAAAAAGTTACAAACTTTGAAGCTACTTCATTGTGATATTAATTGGTTTATTCACCTAAAAGCATTTAGTGTGTGTGTTGTGTTGCAGGGTATTTGCAGGATCTTGTTTACAATTTAAGCAAAGTAGGACAAGCCATTGAGAACAATGATCTACCAGCTGCAGGTTTGGTTTTGGGGAATGGCAGTGATACCGAATGGGTCAAAACAGCTAACTTGGCTTTCACAAAGGTCCATATCTCTCTTTACAGAAGTTCAAGACTTTGTGTTAATGGTTTGGTTACTTAATGTTGAAGCTTTCTCCTTTGTGTTCTTATGACAGTTGAGTGCAAGTCCAGAAGAGAATACAGAGGTGGAAACATTTAATTCATCTTTAGCTTCTCTTGTTACATCAGGTTCGTTCTTATTCTTCTTTAACTTCACCATTCACAACAAACATATATTATCTATCCATTTAAACCATATTAAAGATGTTTTTGAAACGTGTTTACGCAGTGAACAAGAACGATCTAGAGTCATCTAAGCTCGCGTTCGTGTCATCGGCTAGTGCACTTGAGAAATGGTCGAGCTTGACTGGTCTTTTAGGACAGCTCAAGGGCATCTGATAGGCTGCCTACCATTTGTCTACTTTTGTTTGTAATTTTCTGAAGATTGTCAACAAAAGAAAGAATATCCTTTGAAAGTTATATCCTCTTAACATCTTTGGCTATCATTCTTTATACATTTGTTCGTACTTGCCTTGCATTAGCAAACTTTTTTTAAGAATTAAAAAGACAACAAGATTTGAATGCTAATTAAAAAAAGATATTTAAACCAAACAATTTTAATTATAAAATTATTAATGTATATTGATGATTTTACATCAAATAATTTTATCATCTTATGTTTGTGCCAATACTAAATAGTTTCAGGAAAATTCATATGTTAAAGCTTTATTTCTATTGTTCAAAAGATGTAATTTTAATCTTCATAAATAATTTTAATTTATTATTGTAAAAATATCAATGAACTATTATTTAAAGTTTAAACCACCAGATTGAAAGGTTTTCCACAGGTCACCACAGGAAAGGGTTTATAATTAGTTATATTTTGGTTACTATAATTCAAAAATCAGAAAAATCTTAACCAAAACCGGATTGAACATGTACCGTTGTCCTACCGAATTTTACATCAATAGAACCCCCATTAACGGACAAAGCATGCCGATTTAAAGCATATCAAAACTACCTGAACCCGGTAGCAACCAAGGAATGTGATGTTAGTACTAGATAGCTTGAGTCACATGGCTGTTAGTACGTACGTCCTTGTTTTGATCTTTTCTCTAATGACATTGAATGCTTTATTAAAAAACTATACCCCATAACCAGATGAATGTAAAAACAAACAAATATTCAAACGTTTTCAACTTTGAATAAATCATCCTAAGAAGACAAGTCAATATTGGTTTGCGACGGTCTTGTAAATGCATCATTTATCTGTTTTAACAATATATTAAACATTGATGACAATACTTGAAATGCTCTGTTTTTAACAGTATAAATACCATCACTACTTGTGTTTTGATTCCATCACCTTCAGCTTCAACATCAAACACATCACATCGAGTCTCTTTCTCTCCCAGTCTTCAAATAGTTTCTTAGTAACCAAACTAATGGCTGGTATCAAGGTTTTTGGAAACGCTGCTTCCATTTCCACCAGGAGAGTCCTCCTCGCCCTCCACGAGAAGAACCTCGACTTTGAGCTCGTTAATGTTGAGCTCAAGGACGGTGAGCACAAGAAAGAGCCTTTCCTCTCCCGCAACGTAAGTATATCTATATATGTGTTGCTCTAAGACGAGACCAACCATTTCAATGAATTTTTTGCGTTTGTTTGATACTGCAGCCTTTTGGTAAAGTCCCAGCCTTTGAAGATGGAGACCTCAAGCTCTTCGGTAAGAACGTTTTCGTGCACCAGCTCTTTGGTTAAGGTCGATATGATTTTCAAACAAATTTTATTTTGGGTAAATTCTACAAGATTTATGTCAGACCGGACTAACCGCAAACCAAACTAAACCGAACTAACCACATGCATAGAAAAGAAAAGTTCACTAACATAATTTGGTTTTTTTGTGTAGAATCAAGAGCTATTACTCAGTACATAGCTCACCGATACGAAGGCCAAGGAACCAACCTTCTCCCAGCCGACTACAAGAACCCAGCCCACTATGCGATCATGGCCATTGGATTGGAAGTAGAAGCTCACCAGTTCGACCCGGTGGCTTCAAAGCTTGCTTGGGAGCAAGTGTTCAAGAACTTCTATGGCTTGACCACAGACAAAGCCGTTGTTGCAGAAGAAGAGGCCAAGTTAGCCAAGGTCCTTGATGTCTACGAGGCTAGGCTCAAGGAGTTCAAGTATTTGGCTGGTGAAACTTTTACTCTGACAGATCTTCACCACATTCCTGTGATTCAATACTTGCTTGGAACTCCCACCAAGAAGCTTTTCACCGAGCGTCCACGTGTCAACGAGTGGGTGGCTGAGATCACCAAGAGGCCAGCTTCCCAGAAGATCCTCCAGTGAGAAACATAATGGTCCTGCTTCAGTCACAATAATATAGTCGAGAGAAAATAAGTGGCTGCCTGTTGTGTCCTGTTTTTGTTCTCAGTTGTGTGTGTGTTCTTGAGAGATCTTTGTTGAATCAAAAACTATGTATCTAATTTTCAAACCCTCTTTAATAAAACAACATATTTAGTTTTATGGTACATTGATTGTGATGCCTTAACTACAAAGTTACTGATTAGTGAGAATAGTATAGGAAGACTTTTAATGCAAGTTTGATTGACCTAAGACTTTGGACGTTCTTATCCTTTAAATGTCTCATCGCTTTGTCTGAAATGACATGTAAAAGATCGTCTTTAGCTTCAGACAAAACAAAAGACACATAAGATTTCTGGAATTATTTACATAAGATTAGTTAAGAGGCTTTCTTCACCGCCTTAAGATGCTAGATGAAGCAAGCTGGTCTTTTGTCTCTAATGGGTTTGCTCAACTCGTTCCTCACTTTCTTGACTTTACAACTACTAAATGAATTGGGGGCAAACACATATACTATTTGCCTCTGGTCATCCCCATAGTTAAGAGGCTTTTGAAAGCTCATGTACCATTAGTACTATATTTTACATAAATCTCAATTTATCAAAGTGAGTAAAAAACATGAACTAAATCGAGTAATAATAAAGATCCTTCGCCAGCATTCATCAGTAGAGAGAGTTTCTGACGTATTCAGCACATGATGTACTTGTCAAAACCTTCAGGGAGTAGCACAAAGCAACAACTATGGTTTCCAAGTTTGACCATTCGGGAGAACCTTCACTCACTACCGATTCTACACATTGGGTGATTATCAACAAGAGTAACTGGATTCATCAAAGGCTATGTGATTTTCCTATGCTAAACACGATGGAGATGACTCGATCATTATACAATCTTATGAGCTTGGAAGGTGTTATGTAAAATAATATTTTTTTCTAAAATAATAATTTTTCGTAGTAGTATTTATCTAAAATAATAATTTTATTATTTTGTTAATCAATTTTGAGAATTTATATAAATAATATTATTTACTTATATAAATGATTTGAGAGGAACTATTATACTTTTAAAGTTTTTTTTTGGTAAAATTATACTTTTACTTTTAAAGTTTTTACCATGGTATCAACTATCAAAGATGTGAATGTTACTAGTGAAGCTTTACTACTAGGTGGAAACGAGTAATTTTTGTCCGTCAGAACGCACTTGTTTGATCTTTTCTATGATGGCATTGAATGCTTTATTAGAAGAAAAATACAAATATTCAAACTTTTTTAACAATCAACTATCAATATTTCGCGACGGTCTTGTTGAGGCATTATTTATCTGTTAAACAATACTAAAAAATAGTGAGAATGCACAAAATGCTCTATTTTTAACTTTTCAGAACTGTATAAGTACCTTCACTACTTGTGTCTTAAATCATCACCATTACCATCACCTTCACCTTCAACATCATATTAATGGCAAGCATCAAGGTTTTCGGACACGCTACTACCACTTCCACCAGGAGAGTCCTCCTCACTCTACAAGAGAAAAACCTCGACTATGAGCTCGTCAACGTTGAGCTCAAGGACGGTGAGCACAAGAAAGAGCCTTTCCTCTCCCGCAACGTAAGTACATCTGTGTTGCTCTTAAGACAGTAAGACAAGACCAACCATTTTGGTTATTCTGGTCCGAATCTTGAATGTTTTGCGTTTGATTGATAATACTGCAGCCTTTTGGTCAAGTTCCAGCCTTTGAAGATGGAGACCTCAAGCTCTTTGGTATGAAAAGTTTATAAGCAATCATTATCTCATCTTCAATCTCAAACCTGAATTGAACAGATACGCACAAGAAAAAAATTTCACTAACATGATTTGTTTTTTTTTTTTTTGTGTAGAATCAAGAGCTATTACTCAGTACATAGCTCACCGATACAAAGACCAAGGAACCAACCTTCTCCCAGCTGACTCCAAGAATATAGCCCGCTATGCGATAATGTCCATTGGTATGGAAGTAGAAGCTCACCAGTTCGACCCAGCAGCTTCAAAGCTTGCTTGGGAACAATTGTTCAAGCACATCTACGGCTTGACCACGGACAAAGCCGTTGTTGCAGAAGAAGAGGCTAAGTTAGCCAAGGTCCTTGATGTCTACGAGGCTAGGCTCAAGGAGTTCAAGTATTTGGCTGGTGAAACTTTTACTCTGACAGATCTTCACCACATTCCTGTGATTCAATACTTGCTTGGAACTCCCACCAAGAAGCTCTTCACCGAGCGTCCACGTGTCAACGAGTGGGTGGCTGAGATCACCAAGAGGCCAGCTTCCCAGAAGATCCTTCAGTGAGAAAAATTTCTGAAAATGAAAACACTCTGCTTCGGTCACAATAATAATGCTCAGAGTAAATAATGATGCCCACTTTCTCAGTACTCTGTTTTGTCTTTCTGGTGTGTCCTCTGTTTTTATTGTCAGTTATATGTAAGTTTCCGTTCTCGAGAGATCTTTGTTGAATCAATATAATCTTCAAGATATTCTATAATAAATCAGCTTAATAAGTTATTTAATACATAGATTCTGTTTCTCATCATCAGTAACAACCACACATGATGGAAAGAGAGGGATATAAACAAATTCTAACTCAGATCAATCAAATTGGGTTAGTTTGTACCTTGACCGCCTTGAGACGCCAGGTGAGACAAGCTGGTCTTTTTTCTCCAATGAGTTGCTCAACTCATCCCTCACTTTCTTGACTTTTACCTACCAAATGAACTTGAGGGTAAACACATACTACTTGCAGCTTTTGGTCATCCGTCACAGACTGACTTCACCAAGAAACATGATGTTTTACTAACTAGAGTTTGTTTTGTCATATACCCAGGTCATTTAGCCGCTATAATTCAACAACTAGAAAGTGGTTTGATTGAAATATATTACAAAGAATTGAATATAACAATAAGTAGAGACTAAAGTGGCATCAGAAGTCTTACAGATTTCTGACAAGTGGAGAAGCTTAGATCACCTAGCATTGCCTTCAAGTTCAAGGGACCAACTCCAAGGAACACAGAATAGTGTACACACCTGATTAAAGATTCATCAACGAACCCTTAGTAACTTCTGCAGAAACTAAGCCACAAATATCAAAACAATCCAAGCAACATCATCAGAATGACAAGAACCAATAAAAGACAGGACTAGACTCCATTCTTTTTGATGAATTACTGAAATTGAAGAAATACTGATACAATCCGATAGGGTAATTCTCAACAGAACAAAATACAACTTCAAGAAAATCTCAACAAGAGTTTTATTAAAGTAGAGAGAAAAACTTGAACCAAAAACCAAATAACATAAAACATCCTTCTCCTGCATTCATCAGCAGAGGGAGTTGCAGCCATATACTCAGTACATGCTGTACTTGTCACTGGCCCCTTCAGGTCGAATGAGCTTGTAGATGGACATAGCAATTGGAAGAATGGCAGTGAGAGCAATCTGCAACTGATCCGAGCTGCTGGTTCGGACTGTGATCTGCCCGCTCATCTTGTTGTTAAGCCCTGCGCGAAGCGCTATCTTTGAGTTCCTTCCAACAGAGACTTGAGATTGAAGGTTGCCTCCGAGTGCTAAATCACCTCTCCACTTCACCAGAGACAGTCCTAAAGAGTGTTGGTCCTGGCCTATTGGGAAATCAGCTTCCTTGAGCCTGACCTCCAGGTTCGCACCATAAGCCGCGTCTCCCTGTGATCGCATGGTCCCTGTACTGCCCACAAGCACAAATCTTTTACCAAGTGCTATTTGGTCCTCGACTTTGACACCAGTGGCAATGTTCTCGCCCAAGAAAGTCACTGAACCTCCGAGAGTTGTCTTGTTCTTCTTCAAGTTCTTGAATTTGGTTTCTCCTCTGACCACATATGCAAGCTGCTTACCTACATTCTGGATATCGAAACCTGCCATGGTGGAGCCACTTTCACCGTGCTTAGCAGACACGGAGGAGTCCAGATGAATGTTGAACTCTTTCTTGTCCTTGGTGGTTTGGACAGTAGCTGTAGCAGGGAACCGGCTTGCTATAGCAAGACTGTATTCTGCATTCACACCGTCATACCCACAGTCATGGTCCCAACCATGGGTATCCAATACTGGCCTAGTTAGGAGCTGTGAAGTGGGTTCCAGGAAACGGTATCGGTAAGCTGAATTATCACTGTCAAATGAAGGTGGCAAGACCATATCTGGTAGTGGAACTGGCACTGCAGCTGGAGCACCGTTCTCCGGATCCTCTTCTTCACCCGGATAACCAAACTCATTTTCACCCACCTTCTTCCCGTTTTTCTTCATCTCCCTCATCCTCTTCAATTCCTCTCTCCATTGCTTCTTCTGCAGAAGCTTTACCCGATAATCATACTCCTCCAAATATGCCTTTCTCTGATCCTTTGAGAGTTTTGCAAGTTGGGTTTTTCGAAGAGGCTTGAATGGTGGCAGCTGATCATACTCATCATCATCCCCATCTTCCTGCTCAGAATCAGACACGTCATCAATCTCAATATCAGAGTCAACACTATCACCACCTTGGTCTGTAGAGAGCTTAGGATGTGCACGTGACTGCAACAGCGAAGACAACAAGTACGGGAGAGGCGGGGATCGAACTCGGAAACCAAATAGTTTACGTTGGTCCAATGGTTCCTGAGGCTTAAGCAGAGAGTTTGCTTCTGACAAAACCTTCAGGGAGTAGCACAACAGCAACAACTGAGGTCTCCAGGTTTGACCATTAGGCAGAACCTTAACTCCCTCCCGATTCTTCCTACACAATGGGTGATTCTCAACAAGAGAAACTGGATTCATCAGACTGGGGTTCATCAAACGCAAATCACCAACGGCCTGTCCAATAGACTGTTGAACAATATGTGAGCACTGCGCTACAAACACATCATAGCTCAAAGGGGCGCCAGATGGGCCATCAGGAGGGGCTGAAGCAGCATGGGTCAATGTCACTATGGCATTTTTCCATATGGATGCACCAAGAGAAGCAGTAACCGTCTTTAGCAGGGGCAAATTGTTCAAGTCTCTGTTCTGTGTATCAAGCCGATCCACATAGAGAACAATATCAGGGGGACATCTCTTCATCACCTTCTTCACCGAAGACAGCATTTTAGAATTGGCACTTTGATCCATTGCAGCAGGCTTCAAACCAGGGGTATCAATAAAGGTAATCTTGATGCCACCAACTGTTTCAGAAACTTCTCTTACTGAATTGGTTGAGAGCCCAAAAGCATCAGTGGACGCCTTCTGATTTCCCAAAATGGAGTTTATCGTAGCACTTTTTCCAACCCCAGCTTTTCCAAGGACCAGTATATTTAGCGAGAAGTTCAATTCTTCGTTTCCCTCAGCTTCATACTCCACAGCCTTCTTCTTTGCAGCATCAAGACTGAATAACTGCCCTGTTTGTCTCCCAGCAAGTAGTGCAATACGGTAAAGAACTTGCGCTGCAATTGAATCTTCTGCTGACTGCCCCAACCTTTGCAAAAGCCGCAAAAACTTCACTCGGAGGCTCTGCAACTTCTCCAATTTCTGTTTCTCTTCCTCGCTCAAGTTAACCTCACTTTCATCCACTGCGACATTCGGATTGGAAAAGATGTTGGGACGGATTGCACGTGGAGCAGCTGCAGGTTTCAAAGGTCTTAAAGATGAACTCAAGCCAGCAGGGCGATCCATAGAGAAAAGCTTCGTACCATCCTGAGATGTTATGGTAAAATTGCCACCTTCTGAACTTCCACCACCAGTGGCTGCCTTCAACAGTGCAGCCAAAGCTTCAGAATCAAACATTTTCTCCTCACCTTCATCCTCTGTGTCCACATCCTCATCAGAATCGGTAACAATCTGGCCATCAATCCTATCTGACATGTTGTTAGAAATATTTGCTTCATCAGAATGGCCCTCGATACCTGAAGAAGCCTTTTCAAGCTCTGCCAAGAACTGTCTTGCAGCTTCAGAACTCCCGAATATCATCTCTTCAGTCTCTTCTTCACTATCAGACCTATCAACACCAATAACACCTTCTCCTCCAGAAGGTTCATGATCCACTTCCTTGCCTTCAAGACTAAACTCACGAGAAGAAACAATGTCAGCGACTGGGATTTTGTCTCCATCTTCTTCAGCAATGTTTCCTTCAGAAACTTTCCTGGCCTCTGGGTTAGAGTTTGGTTCAGACTGTAGCTCAGCTGCTGGATCTGAATCCTCTCTTGCATCAACTGAATCCACAGTTAAACTTTCAGACGCATGCAGTTCTTCTTCTGCTCCACCTACCTTCGGTTCATCCGGCTCTACTCTGGCTGCCTCTGATAATTCCTTAGCAGCTACATCCTCTGCCTCAGCAGCACTTCTATCAGCAAATTCTAGTTTAGAAGAGTCTGCGATAGAGTCTGCCCCAGAAGTCAACTTTTCTCCTACCTCCTCAACGGATTTATTAGACTCAACTTCAAATCCACCACCATCATTATCGCCAAGTTGATCAAACTTATTAGCCACTTCTAGATTTTCACCATCAGCATTAATCTTCACCTCCTCGATTCCCTCTACGTCTCCTACAATAGCCACCCCTGGTTTCGCCACATCGACATGCACAGATTCTACAGTGGATGAGTCCACAACTGTATTAGTTAACTCTGCACTTTCTTCCTCAATTTTATCGTCAACATAAACTTTTTTACTGAATTCACTCTGCTCCTCATTGGTTCCACCTCCCTCTGTCACCTCATCATCACTTTTGGGTACAACAGCTTCTTCTTCCACAACCGTAGCTTTACTCTCACTCTCCACTTCCGGATTCTCATCCACCATCACTTCAGTTGAAGCCTGTTTCTCTGCAACATCAACACTCTTGTTTTCAAGGTTACGCTCACCATCGTCTTCAACAACAGAAGCATTGGTTTTTCCTGTTAACAAATACATCCGATTAAGTCCCTATTTCCAAAGACAGGATTCAATCCTACTGAAAGAAGATATAAACGATGAAGAAGATGAAAACAAACCTGACTGCTCATTGTCTTCAACATCATCCACACCCTCTGTAACCTTCTTGTTCTCTTCGGTTGTTTTCTCAGAAACAGCTTCCGGCTCCGGAGATAACGATGAAGCAGTGTCAGGTGAACCAGCCTCATCGGAAACTTTCTCATCAGCTCCAACCTCCAAACTCGATTTCTCCTCCTTGTCAGCTTCACCAACAATGCCTTTATCTGAATCTCCGGACACAGCCTCTGTTGAGGAAGCAAACTCCTTCTCACTACTCACAGCCTCACCGTCCTTACTGGCGGCTGCAGCAACAACGGCAGCATAGGTTTTTCCTGTTAACAAATACAACCGATTAAAACTCTGTTTCCAAAGACAGGGTTCAATCCTATTTAAAGAAGATAAAAAACAAACCTGACTGCCCATTGTCATCAACATCATCCGCATCCTCTTCAACCTTCTTGTTCTCTTCTTGGGTAGCCCCTACATCATCTTCTCCAGTTATTTTATCAGAAACAGCCTCTTCAACCTTCTTGTTCTCTTCTACATCATCTTCTCCTGTTGCTTTCTCAGAAACAGCTTCCGGCTCGGGAGATAACAATGAAGCAGCCGCATCGGACACTTTCTCATCAGCTCCACCCTCCAAACTAGACTTCTCCTCCTCCTCTTTATCAGCTCCACCAACAACCCCATCAGTGGAAGCCTGTTTCTCACCAACATCCAAACTTCCATTTTCCACACCTTCTTCAACCTTCTTGTCATCTTCACCCGTTGCTTTCTCAGAAACAGCTTCCGGCTTCGATGTAACAGTCTCAGGTTGTGAAGCAGCCTCATCGGAAACTTTCTCATCAGCATCAACACTCTCATTTCCAAGCTTGCTCTCACCGTCTCCTTCAACAACATCATCCACACCCTTCTTGTCCTCATCTTCGGTTACCCCTACTACATCATCTCCTCCAGCTGTTTCCTCAGAAACAGCCTCGGGCTCCTCCGGAGATAACGAAGAAGCAGCAGCCAATTCCTTGTCAGATCCAACCTCCGAACTCGGCTTCTCCGCCACGGATACACCATCGGCTCCACCTTTATCCGAATCTCCAGACGGTGAGGAATCGAGCTCCTTGGGACTAGTCGCAGCCCCACCGTCCTTACTAGCGGCTGCAGCGGCGGCGACAACGGAAGCATAGGTTTTACCTATTAACAGTATTTTTTCATCCGAATTAAAACCCTATTTTCCCCCAATATTTTTATATATGTGATTCAAATCCCATAGAAACAAGTAAGGGAGGAAAGGGAATACCTGATGGCCCCGAAGCGATGAACGGATTCTGCTCTGGTGGTGGTGGTGGTGGTGGTGTAACTGCCTTCGAGTCCATATCCGCTTTTTTCGATAAGGGTTTTAAGAAAGGGTTATTAACCCCCTTTTTTTATGCGCGCTTGAGAATTGTGTTCTCTCTCGTTGAAGAGAAGAGAATGAGAGAGTTGGGAGAGATAAGGTTAGTGAGCGAACGAAAGATGACTCTTTGCTTTGCTATTTTATCAACTTCCAGAAAAGGTGCAAATGACATACCTACCCTCTGCTAAGTTGGTGAAGTACGCTCGTGTGTGTGCTCTGCTCGGCTCTACCAACGCCGTCGTTTTAAGTGAATGCAGAAACAAAGGGTTTAGTAAATTTCTTTTAAATACATATCTTAATTAAACTTGTATTTTGTTTTGTAGTTTTTTTATTATTTAATTTTTAGTAATGTTAATATTACATTCTCATTTTCTTGGACAAAATTATTTATCAAAATTGTGGGATTATTATCTATACATTTAAAAACTTTCACCGATGTAAAATGTTTTGATGGAGATCCTTGTAAAATTAGGGGGTTTGAAGGCATGAGAACTAGGGTTTTTATATTTCTTCTCTCTGATAAAATACAGCAAAACAAAAGAAAAAAGAAGAAGGAGAAAGTAGATAATTTCTAAGACTGTTTTTTTTATAAAAGATGAATATTGTTTTTGTTTTCTTCTTGATTCTCATCATCTCAAGATTTTGCTTGGCCACAAAATATTTGTTTTAAAAAAATGTCCATTATCTACTTTATGCTCTTGGAATTTTGTGTATAATGGATTCCATTTATTAGGCCTGAATAATAGTTTACATATGTCGATCGGCTCTCATATAAGGCCCATTGATTATTGATCCATGAAACTACAAAATCTCAAGGGACTCCAAAGAGAAGTAAAAAGAACTAGTAGTACGTGTAGATCTAAGTACGTGGAGAACAAGTAGTAATAACAAAGGAATAAACTGATGTCTATTCTATTCACAACACTTTTGTGTCATCCATCTTAGTAGTACAACAAGCAAAGAAAAGAAAAGAAAAGAAAAGAAACAAAGCATAAATTCTTAAAACGCCGTGCAAATTCGATTTCAAACTTGGTTGGTTTGCAACTTAAAAACCTTGAACGCTGGATGAAGCAACCCGAGCTCGTCTTTTATCTCCAGGGAATGATAGTCTCGTTCAGACTAGACCAGGGTGGTAGTTTTCTATCATTTCCTCGTACCGGTCCACGAGAATCCCCGAGTAACCGTGAAGATAGTATCCGCTTTTATACCGATAAACACTGTAGCGGATCGAATGAGAATATAGAGTCAGACCAAAACCACAACAAGATACAACTCGCCCAGGTCTCCACGGCCACAACGTGGGGTACTAACCACTATACTACAGCCACTTTGTTGACAAGATTCAACTCGAGTATAATTTATTAGGATGCAATTATATAAATCTTTATGTGATGAAGAGATGTTATAAACTGACAAGATGCAACTCACATTGTCATTTGTGAAAACAAATCCAGTCTTTAGGTGATCAAGAGACATTATAAAACCGACAAGATGCAAACTCACACTGTGACATGTGGGGTAAATAAGCTATATTTATGTAATCAAGAGATGCTATAAAGTAAATAAACCGACAAGATACAAACTCACATTGTGTGATAAATAAGCAGAACAAAAAACTATATTGATGTAATCAAAGAGATGCTCTATAGACTTATAACTATTGGTATCAAAATTTCAGTTATTACCTTATTTCCCCCCAAGTGTCTCGTTGAGTAGCTGGGAGATAAACCATAGCGGACTGATCATCAGCTTCGGGCTCACGGGTCAAAACCTTACCCGCTTCCTCACACGGATCTTCCCTTTAGGACCATAGGAGGCCAAGTATCAAGCAAATCAAGCGGCCATTGATTGTTCCTAAGCAAGAAACTCCCAGTATTCAACCCAATCCAATTCTTCTCATCATAAACCATCTCATTCCATCGGTTTGCATCACAACAAGGTTATATAATCTTTATACCTCTCCCACGGAAGCTCAAACGACATTTCAGTAAACATAGCATCACTATCCATCCACCATAGTCCATAGAAACTCAATCTCAGGATGTGAAAGTAGAAGCTTCCTAATCAACGGCAGCTTTGCCCAAGTAAAGCCATTATGTTGTAGAAGATCTCGATCCCGTGAAGCCTACAGTAATCAATCTTGTTCTTGATTGATTTCAAGAGGTAGTGATCTCCGACAAGATTCTCACGCGTGGCTTGTTTGGTCCGATGAAGTTGGGGAAGCTAGGGTTCTCTCAGCTAACCAATCGGATATCTGCTCATCCCAGTCGGATACCTTGGGTCCAAGAGTGCAAGGCTTACCGGCGCCGATTGTGCCAAGTAGGAGTAGGACGACTACTGCGAGAACGAGGCAAAGAACCGTTACCTTGAGGTGGTGTAAAGCTCTTTGGATTCGCCGGCACCTGTGAGATCCTAAACACCTGTCGATCATCTTTCTCTGATCTTCTTCTTCGTAGAGATCCTCTCTGCGTTTTATGACAAGATCTGAGTCTCCGTTGATGAAGATTCGCCTTTAGACACACTGTTTTTCTTTTTTCTTTTTTTTTGTTAAAGTTACTACAAGAGTTTTGGGGGAGTTTTGGTGTTCAGTTCAAACAGCTGAGGTTTCTTGTCTGAATTTTTTACTTGGCTCTTGTCGGTAGGTGGTGGTGGTGTGTTAGTGTGGTGTTGTTTACACGTGGCGATATGTCAGGGTATGTGACCTGTGATCTATTGTCCTGACCGTTGATGTAGCATGAATCTAGATATCGGAGAGCGTTGAAAAGTCGGCTCACCAATACTGTAATTCTTTTTTATCCGTTAAATTTGATTCGGTTCGTTATTCATTTCGATTAGATTAGAAAATCCCGAATATTTGTAAATCTTCAAAGTAAGGCAAATATTAAAATTCGTTAATATCAAAACAAATCACAAATATTAAAATTTTAGAAAGCGGATATCCGATGTGATCCGAAAATATATAAATATACATGCATATCTTGAATATATTTAAAGTTTTAAATATATAAAATAATATATTATTCTAACATAAGTTTTGACAAATTCTATTCACAATATAACTTATATAAAAGTATTACATAAAAGAAAAAAGTATTTGTCACAATTATAACTTTTTTCTTAATTTTTATGTTATTATAATTGTTACCTAAGTTTAAAAAATCTACAAAATATGTAAATTCATTACTTATTTTAATTTTTATCTTATATACCATGTAAAAATATATTTTACAAAAAAAATTGTATCAAATTTTTAAGATTATTTGTATTAATCAAAACAAATGAGATATCTGTAATTATTCGTAAATATCCGCAAATATCTATTTATTTTGATATTCATTTTTCCGAATATTCATATTTTTCCGAAGCAAAGAAAATCAGAAAATTAGATATCCGTGACATACAAAGCAAATCACAAATAGTAAGAAAAATGTAAATATTCGGAAAATTCTAAATATAATCACAAATACTTTCATAATCAAATTCAAATAAATTTTAAATTAACCAGAAACTAATCATGTGTGTTCAATGTGTTATAGAAATCGAACTTGCAAATTCTACCAATAATCCTTCAACATACTCAGTTATGGAGTTTAATAAAAAAAACATGCTCCAATATGCATGGAAAGCAACAGCTACAAGAAATTACAAAGGGTATGTAAATCAATTTCGTGTCATTAAACTTCTATTTCAAACAGTAAGTTAAATAACTCTGGAACATAATTTTTTTATTTTAGACAGCTCAAATAGTTTTTTTTTAAGATTCAGTATAAACACAAATATTGTAATCAAACAAAAATGTATAAACCTAAATGTAGAAGATGAAAATATTTTAAAACTAGATGCTTGATTATTAAACTCTCGATTCATATATGTATATATATATAGCTTAACTTCAGAACTTTTATTAACACATGAATATCACAAAGCAGTGCTCAAAATACTGGACCATGTCTTCTCATCAATATTTGATACTCAAGATAAAGTAAGAAATCCAATTCAGCTTTCATGTAACTCATAAAACTATTAATATATGATATATACATATTGTAAATATCATTATGGATTTTTTGTGCACTTTTTTGTGCACTAAATATCATTATTGATTTACTTTTGTTATTTATTGAACTTTCATTCGTTATTCTTATCATGTCTCTAAACACCATATGTTAAAGAGATATAAGCCATCAGATTTGATGAAAAGAGATTTTGAAGAAGAAGAAAGGAAGAAAATTTGAATATAATTAATTAGGATTACTTCTTAGATTTTTCAGATTAAAAAAAACAAATATACAAAAATATAGAATACATATTCTAAAGAAAATAGAACATAGACAAAATGTAATAATACATATTATAACCAGAATAAAATATAGAGAAAATGTTAGAATTTAAATTCCACCATGTTTAGAACATAGCATATATGTAAGGATATGTTGTTTTATCTACGATACATGATTGAATACAAGATAAAATACAAGTTAATGTGGTGTTATTTGCTAATCCACCAAACACCTAAAACTCGGGTCCATGCAACAACACCTCACCCTCCACTCACCAATCAACTCCAGGAAACCACCCTGTCCTTTCTCGTTTTGGCTGCCCTAACCCTCAGTACACGTAAGCCATTACCCTACAAAAAAAAATTCACACCAGGTTTATATATAAGAAAGAGTAAAACTTTGTGTTACTTCTCTTCTCAGGCTCCAGTGGGAGAAGAATCAAATTCAAAGCCATAATGGTGTCAAAAAAAAACACTCTTTTGTCTCTTTGGCTTTTATAAATTTTTACTGTCTTTAGCAAGTAAATGCAGGATTTAGAAGTATTTTGTGTGGAAAATAGTGGTCCAAGAGACTATTTAATGTCGTGTAACATCGCTGGGAACTTGTTGATATCCATTTCATTGTTGCTTCGAGGAGCAACAATAACATTTGCTTGTCTCTTAGGTGGGTTTCTCTTCTTTACCATTTCGATAAGGATAGATGATCATGCTTTGTTGGTCTTTGAGTCAACCACAATCTATAGCAATGGTAAATGATTTTACTTTTATAATCAAATTCAAATAAATCCCCTATACATTATATGAGAAGCGATTTTGCCACATGTTTTCTCTACAATCATATTTACAAAAATAATATGGCAAGACTACTAAAATTGATGTCTTATAGTTTAATATGATATGGAAAATTATATTCAATGTTAATTTAGATTTTTGGTAAACTTTTTAAAATATGGTAATAACTCATATATTACATTTAATGTCGATTTATTCTTCTGGAAATTTATTAGAATATGGTAATAACTCATAAATCATCATTAAAACAAATATATTCAAATATATCATTGAAATTTTGAAATATCATTTAATTATATATTTTTAAATGATAGAATTTTATTACTAAAATTTTCAAAATGTATACATTTTTTTAGAAAATTATAAAAATTCAATCGTAAAATTATTAGTTTCTTATATATCTACAAATTTTATAAATATTGTTTAGTTTTAACTTTTGTTTTTACAAATTTATTTGATATATTTAATTAAAAGAAATATACTCTAAGATTATAATTTTAAAAATATACATGCATATTCTTAAATGTAATTTAAAATAAACAAAATTGTTTTTATCTTAATTTTTATGTTTAATTTAAAATTTAAATTAAAATATTGATAAAAAAAGAAACTTCTCAGTATTAATAAAATTGTATTTTAAATATAATTGTACTGTTAAAAATATATTTTAAATTTTTACTGCACATGGTGCAGGAAACCACCTAGTTTAAAATTAAACAGAAACTAATCATGCATGTACAATGTGTGATAGAAAATGAACTTGCAAATTCTACCAATAGTTCTTCAACATGCTCAATTATGGAGAAATAAGCCATCCGACTTGATGAAAAGAGATTTTGAAGAAGAAGAAGAAAGGAAGAAGACTGATGAATTAAAAAAGTTGAATTCAATAACTCAATGTCAAGAATAATCTAAATTTGAATATAATAAGTAGGATTACTTCTTAGATTTTTCAGATTTTAAAAAATCAAATATACAAAAATATAGAATACATATTCTAAAGGAAATAGAACATAGACAAAATGTAATAATACTATTATAACCAGGATAAAACATAGAAAAAATGTTAGAATTTAAATTCTACCATGTTTAGAACATAGCATATATGTAAGAACGTGCTGTTTTATCTAGATACATGATAGAATACAAGATAAAATACAAGTTAATGTTTTCTAAATTTTTCTACAATGATGTAAAAAGCCTACAATATATATTGTATTTTATAAATAACAAAGATATTTGGTTAGAAGTGAAACAGACATATTCTATATTTGGATAGATCATTAAGAAGACGTTACAATACAAATTGTAACTTTCATAAAACATATAAGACAAGTTAGATATTCTATTTTATCCTTGTAGAAGGGTTGTAATATACATTATAACAAATTTAGATCACTGAAATTGTTTTTGGATTTCTATTTCGGTATATCAAAAGATGTAAAATATTCTCATGATGGTATTACTTTTTTATTTATATATAAATTTTTAATAATTATTTTTGTTATTATTAGGATAATTATGTCGAAACTGATCAATTAATGGAAGCGGTATAGAAGAACAAAATCTTTTCATTGTGGCATATTTTCCCAATTCCTCCGAATTAAAGTTCTTTTTGACTCATTTATTTACCAAAATGCTCTTTCTATATATATACCTATTTTTGTCATCCTTTAATAACTATAAACAACAGGAGAAAGTAAAAAAAAATTTGGTTGCATATGTCTATCTAATCTCTTATTACGTTTGTGCAATAAAAGAAAAGAAATCCACAACCCTTTATTTTTTCAAATTCAGAACAAAGAGTTAGATGTGTTCTTTTTTTTTTTTGTCGACTCCCATCTTCGAAGATCAAGTGGTAAACGGTCTTGAGTCATTCCGGAGAACCACTCTGTCCGGCTGGGTCTGATCTATATGAGAAAAGAGAACACCACTAAGTCTCGCCTCCTTGGCGAGAGAATCTGCACGCAAGTTAATACTCCTGGGTATGTAGGCAATACTGAACTCCGAAAAACTAACTTGTAGAAGCCGGAAGGAGACTAGCTCAGAGTGAAAGGCCGGCCAGTCGATAGAGCTGGCAATCATGTCCACCAGATCGGAACAATCCGTTTCCATATGGATCACGTTGTAGGAAAACTCTCTCAAGCAAGACATCGCCCATATAAGCCCTTCCATCTCTGCATGGAGAGTGGATAGGCTTTTACGGCATCCTTGTAGTCCAAATCTCTCGACTCCCATATGATCCTTATAGAACCCTCCTAGACCACTGATCGTGCCATTATCGATCCATGACGTATCGATTTGGCAGGTCGGGCGTTGGGGTGCTATCTGGACATGCGAGCTAGGTAAATGATCTGATCGTGCTCCCTATTTCTCTCCCTCCTCAGGTAGATTCGCTTTCCTCCAGCATTCGACTTCGATAGAAGCTAACTGGAGAGTGTCGACCAGTGATACTTCTTTTCCATTGAAAACTTTATCATTTCGTGCCTTCCAGATGTACCATAAGATCCATGGGAAGGTTTCAATAAGTGGTTTCATATAGGCCACGTTTTTCTTCTTCCAAAAAAGGAAGTTCATGTTTTGATAAACAGAGGTACTCGAAAAGTAACCCGGAATGGACTGATAGTTCGATAAGGTCCACACCTGGATGGCGGGGGGACATTCAAAAAGAAGATGGTTTATGGTTTCCTCAGGGTCACCACATCTAGGACAGCTCCTATCAGTGCCCAAGTGTCGATAAGCAAGTCTTTCGGTCGTGGCAATACATCCTGTCAAAGCTTGCCACATAAAGTGTTTCATCTTTCCGGGGGCACTAATTTTCCACACATGGCTCTGTAAACGAGTGATACTTGGTTGTGTAATATGGGTTCCAGCATCACAAGCCTTAGTTTCCTGTAATCGGTTATATCCTGATTTGACCGTATAAGCACCTGATTTTGTGTAATGGAACCTTAGTTTCCTGTAATCGGTTATATCCTGATTTGATCGTATAAATACCTGATTTTGTGTAATTCCATGCGTAACCATCCATGTGTTCAAAAAAAAGAACAAAGAGTTAGTTACTTTTATTTTTGTACATTAGGACTGATACTGTTGGCTATTATAATCACAAATAGAATTTAAGAGGAGATTATCGGTTTGTGTTTTTCAATTGATTTTAAAATTTTATACAAATTTTTGTGTTATTTGTTATTTTTTAAAAAATTATGTTAATGTGTTATTAATTTAATAACTTATGAATCTTAATTCAGATATGCAGTGGATGTTTAATATTCTCCCCGCATTTGAATGATTTATTATGGTTATATATTTAAGATTCACTCGGCATTTGAATGATTGATGTTTTATATTTTGTATTTGCTTAATAGTATAATTAATGGATTTGAAAAAAATGTAAAATGTGAATGGTTATTGTTTAAAAAAAATCAAAAAGAATAGACAAAATAATGTATAGTACCTTTTTAATGTGTGAAAAAAATCTTAAAACATCAATATTGGTATTGCAGTTTCTACTCTGACAAAAGAGGTATTACAGTTTCTAACAATGATACCTAAACAATGGGAAATATTTAATATAAGAACTAAAAGGTCTTACTTTTGCTCATGTATGTTTGGTTAAGCACATATGCCAAAAAGATTACCAAACTAAGCTAGTCAGAACTAAGATGGACATAGTTTTCTCAAGGTGATAGAGATTCTTCGTTTCTGATCAATTTCTTCTCCTTCCCATACCTGAAACCCAATCTGCTTCCGGTTAATCTCGTGTTTCCAATAATACCTAGCTTCTCCAGACATTAGAATGAGAGATCCTGGGATCAACAAAACATCGACACCGTCACCTTCTCCCTTTTCTGCGGGACTGAACCGCATCACGCAAGGTGACTCCAGAGAGACAATGGCAATTCCATCTTCAAAACGCAGCAGATCAACATGTGCACAAATCCCCTGTTAAGAGATCATTTTCATTGTCATGAAATCTTATCCTATGTTAAAAGATCATCCAATTTTTTTTATTTTTATTTTGCATTTGCATTTGTCATAGAATCTTGATGTAGTGGCTGTCTATGACTGATTATTTCACTCATTGTGCAACTCTCTATGTAGTTGTAATGCTCCAAGAAAACACAACAAGTTGATAATCTATTGGTTTCTTCTAGCTTTAGCATCTTAAAGATCAACCATTAACTATCTAATTCTAGTCCTATAGCTCTAGGAAACCATAACAAGTTGATAATCGTAATTCGTACCTCACCTGGTTGGTATAAATTGACAATGAGCTGGTTGAACAGAGGTTCTCTCCACAGCAAATCAGCAGGCAACACTGGAAGATCAACAGACTCCACAGACTCCAGTATGAGCTCAGATAGTTCTGTTGCCCATGAAGGTAGATCACCAAACCTCATCGCCTTCCAACAGAAAAAAAAAACAGAACCTTTAGTTTCTTTTAACATCTCGTATTAACTCCAAGACGCATCACACCAAAGAAACTAAGAAAAAAACATGAACCGTAGTGTCTCGTTACTCATGTTTGGTAAGAAAAAACAAGACAGAAGGAACCAGAATCCATACAATTTAGCTCCAAATGTTCAAGATGAAACAGAAGCCGCATAGTAAGAAAAAAAACACGATGCCCAACTCATTCATACACCAAACAAAGCGTGTTTGAACCACTGTCTCAACAATGCAACATAACAATTTCAATTTTGTGTTAGGGTTTTAGTACCTGGTTGATAGATTCTTCAACGAACCAACCTTCTGCAGAAATTCATAAATAAAAAAAACAAAACTTTAAGTGAAGCAAATCCATGTAAGTAAAGATCAATGAGCATTTGGAGTATTAAGAGAGAAGGGTACCGTTTAGAATGGCGGAGAGCAAATCAGACTGATGATGAAGAGAGAGAAAGTTTCTACAGAGCCATAAACCATTGATCTTCTCCACTCTCTCCCATACCGCCGCCGTCGAATCTCCGACGACCACGGAGGTTTCGCGATCTGCGAGGTGTTCATCGTCTGACGAATCGCCAAACGCCGCTTTCAAGTGCGCCTCTTCTTCTTCGTCGTCCATTATTTTCCCGTTTCATTTCTCTCGGGTTTCGATGTGATGGTCGTCGGTTCAGCAAGGATGTTTCGGTTATCTGGCTATGATTGGGCCTTTGCTTAAACAACTATAGCTTATTGGGCTTGTAACTTCTTTCGCTTTATCCGCAACTAATATAAAAGCCCTTCTAATTCTTCTCATGATTACAAACTTTAAATCGAACTAGATTTTGACCCGCCTTTAAAAGGGCCGGTATATTTTTTTGTTTTAATTTAATTCTCATATTTATATTTTCTTTCTGGTTATATTTTTATTTTTCTTTGTAATTATATTTGTGTATAAATTTTAATCGAAATATATTTTTGTTAAATAATAACAATTTAAAAATTGATTCAACATACGTTCGGTTAGGGCTGGATTGCCTGTCAAACCTGCCAATCCGCAGGTTTTAATTTTGTTTTGGTTAAAAAATATGACCCGCATAACCCGCAAATAAATAATTTGTACCAGCACCCGCATTTGTGTTTTTTTGTAATCATATTTTGTTTAATATTAATTTAATTTAATATAATTTTTGATAACTATATTAAATCTGTCAAGTTGCATAACTATATATTTATGGTACATGTATTTCAGAAATTATTTTTATTTTTGTAAAGTCTATAACATGTTATATTTTTTTAATAGTTACCCAAATAATTAGTCAAGAATATTCATACATAAAAATCTGATTTGGATCCGACTCGAAAATCAAACTCTCGTACTCTATTAGACATAAACTATATACTTGAACGATTCTTAATGTGTTATTTCCGAAAATCAATATCAAACCCAACCTACATTGAAAACCGAACAAAATTTTGAAAAATGTTTTTAAAAAATAATTTTTAATATATTTGTTAAATATACATATATAGTCTTCATTAAATTTAAGTAAAATCACATTTAGTAAATTTACTAAATATTATTTAGTTGATAACTTATTTAAAATCCGTTAAACTAAATGAGTTTATAAAAATATTTTTTTCAAATCCAAAGGATCACAATTTAAAGACATCTTGAGCTTTTTTATTTGGAAAATATACATGGTTACCAAATATGTTTTTAGTTTGTAAATGTTTTACACGTAAATCATTTGTTTAATGGGTAATAGTAATAATGTCATGTTTTAATATATTTGGGTTTACGAATCTCATTTACAATGAAACGGACTATTCGTTGATATTGATAATGTTTCGAAGCTTTATTGATGGCATTAAAAAGAAAACAAATCCCTCCAGTTTTCTATATTCAGATTATAATTTAATTAAATAAAATAAAGAATAAAACATGACGTGAATTCGAAATGGGCTATTTTTTGTAACTTATTTTGTAGAGAAAGAATGATTTAGCTATTTACATTTTTTGTTAAATAATAAAACGTATGGATCCGAAAAAGTTGGAATTAAGAGGAAGTTAATAACAAAATTTAAAAGGTCAACACAACCTTCTATTTCATGGCAGTTATAAAATTAATAATATTGATTTCATGGCAGTTATAAAATTTAAAAGGTAGACACAATCTTTATCAATTGGTCATACATGAGAATTAATAGAATATACTAGATTCTGATCCGCCCTTAAAAGGGCGGGTATATTTTTTGTTTTAATTTTAATTTTCATATTTGTGTTTTTATGATTATAATTTTGTGAATAAGTCTTAATCAAAATACATTTTATTAAATACCTGCAATTTAAAAATTGATCTTGTATACGTTCGGTTAGAGCTGGGTTGCGGGTTGAACCTGGTTCGCTGACCCGTCAACCTGCGGATTTCAATTTCTTTTGCTCAAAAAATTTGACCCTCATAATCCGCAAAAAAATAATTTTATATTTGCTCCGCTTAATTTTGCGGTTATCAGCAGATTATATTTTTTTGATCCGCCCTTAAAAAGGCGAATATATTTTTTGTTTTATATCTTTTTAAAAATTTAATTTTTATATTTTTGTTTTAGTCATATTTGTGTTTTTCATTATATAATATTTATTTTAAATGATTAATAAGAAATATTAATAATTATATTAAAATATTTGGACCACACCTATATCAATAAATCATATTCCTATTTTAATAGTATTGATTTGTTTTTAATATTTCTTTTAAATGATTAATAAGAATGAACACTGAAACGAACACCTCTCATGTGAACAAAAGAACCAAAACCAAATGTGAACCTAATTCATATAAAACCAAGTGAATCCTAACAAAAACCAAATATGAACATAATTCATAAATAACCAAGTGAACCTATCTCTTGATCCAAAAATTGAATTTGAACCGGAATTAAACCGGAATTCAAAAAAAAAAACCGGAATTAAACCACTAACCAAATAGGTATCCAAATTTTTAAAATAAAATTATATACCCACAAATATTAATTATATTTAATTTCTAAATAATTAAATATACTAAAATTCTATTTATTAACAAAATTACCCAAATTTTTTTATCCATAAATTTAGAATCATCTGAATTACTCTACTATTTTTATTCAAACATTCTGATATTTAAAGTTAGTATAGTTATTTATTTATTTGTAAACAAAATTATTTATACTATGAATATAAATGCTATTTTTAAAGTTATACTTTAGTAAAGTTTATTTATATTAAGCCAAAAAATATTTATAATATAATGCGGAATTATTTTATATTTGGAGATCTATTTTTGATGCATTAAATACTTTGTATTTATAAGTTTTCATGTTTTTACATTATTTTTATACAAATAATTTTATTATTATTGAGCTGAATTTATATCATCTGAATCCAATTTAAGTGAATTACTTAAATGAGCTTCTGAAAAGACATTCATTATTTTGAAATCCACGTTAGATAATTAAAATATTGTCGAAAATTACAACATCAGTCCTTTTTTTTTGTTTAACACAACATCAATCCTTTTTTTCTTTAGATCGTTAGTATATTTTCAGAAAAGAATCAGAAAAGTTGAGAAAAAAACTGATACTTATGTCATCTCATTCTCTTTGTGTAAACGCATACCATAAGTCGACAAAAAAAAACGCATACCATAATAATAATTTTAGTGTAATGATTAAAGCCGGTTATAGTCTGTTCGAACACTAAATGAATTTCGTTTTTAGAAAAGAATAAAGGATTAGAGAGTCTTTGCACATTCGTCTTCTTCCCCTTGGCCATGTAACCCTAAATCTCCAGCCGGTCTATTTTTTCTAGATCTGTTTTTTTTTGTATTTATAAGTTTTCATGTTTTTTACATTATTTTTATACAAATAATTTTATTATTATTGAGCTGAATTTATATTATCTGAATCCAATTTAAGTGAATTACTTAAATGAGCTTCTGAAAAGCCATTCATATTTTGAAATCCACGTTAGATAATTAAAATATTGTCGAAAATTACAATATCAGTCCTTTTTTTTGTTCAACACAACATCAATCCTTTTTTTTTCTTTAGATCGTTAGTATATTTTCAGAAAAGAATCAGAAAAGTTGAGAAAAAAACTGATACTTATGTCATCTCATTCTTTTTTTTTGAACAAATGTCATCTCATTCTCTCTGTGTAAACGCATACCATAAGTCGACAAAAAAAAACGCATACCATAATAATAATTTTAGTGTAATGATTAAAGCCGGTTATAGTCTGTTCGAACACTAAAAGAATTGCGTTTTTAGAAAAGAATAAAGGATTAGACTCTTTGCACATTCGTCTTCTTCCCCTTGGCCCTGTAACCCTAAATCTCCAGCCAGTCTATTTTTTCTAGATCTGTTTTTTTTTTTAATTCTTTCATCAATTTTTTTCCAGTTCTTAAGTTTGTTAAAAATCCACAAAACTATCAGCCATTCATCGTCTTTTACACAAAACTAACATTATAAAAAAGATTTATCAACATTTCCAGTCAAGCATTTTTACTCCAGTTAATCGGTTATAGAATCGCTTTTTAGGACAACATCCTGCTGATTCTCTGCAGTGAGAGTAAACCTTAAATTTTACAGTTAATCTGCATCATTAATTATACAAATCAATCTCAAAATTAAATACAACCAATTTTTTTTTTGGAAAAAAACATTTCAGAGAAATATCAATGAAAACAGATTTTGAAATATAGGAAATGCAGAAAATTATAAATCATAAAACTTTCTTCGTCATGGTTTTTAAATTCCAGTTTAATTTGATCATCATCCTGGACATTGTTCTGAAACTAATCGTCGTGCTTATAATTTTTTGTTTGTTACTGATAAATCTATTGATGAAAATAAAAAGCGTTGGAGAGATGACGACCTTGTAACTGTTTTGGTAATAAAATTATAATGTGGAGTATTTATTATAACATTTAATAAATAAGTTTCTTGCATATTTTGATTCAGTTATATTTTAAATTGGACTCAGCTATTATCAACAGGTCATACTTCAACTTTAATAGTATTGATTTTAAATCAGGTCATCTGATGTATCAATGTATCATCCACACTACATGCGCCGCCCACGTGCGTAACTACAACAACAATTGGTAGACGAACCTAACCTCTCGTGTATCCGTCGAGACGTTGTAGTAGCGAGCGAGCAAGACGGTTCCGGTTCTTTACGTCTTAAATATTGGGAAAGTTTAAAAAATTGGGGAAATTTAATGATAAAATGATCATGGTGAAAATAATTGGGCAATTCTCTCGACCCTTTTCAAGTTTTATCACAAAACAGCCTATAAGGAGGAAAATGACAAATGTGGTTTAAAAAAATGGAAAATGACAAAAATATTTTATTTAATAGGTAAAGACCCTTATACTCTAGATATATATATACAAACAAATAAATAAAATTAAAAAATTGTTTTATTTTTCAAATTATATGTTTTCAAATTCGATTTTTTTATAAAAAAATTATTTTGAATTTTATTTTCGAACCTTTTTATTTTTATCATCAAAATTTTCTTTTTGAAATTCTAAAATGCTTTTGAAACTATTTTAAATTATTTTATTTTCATTTTTTTAATAGGATAATCCTCCTAAATAGATCACTTTTCAAGTTTTTGTCAAGAAAACCTATAAGGAGAAAAATGACCAAAATATTACATTTAATAGATAAAAGACACTTATACCCTAGACATATAAATACAAATAAATAAATTAAAAATTAAAAATATTTTTTTGTAATTTCGAAGTATATTTTTTTCAAATTCAAACTTTATTATAATTATTTTTATTTTAAAAATTCCAATTTTTTTTCAAATTTTACTTTTATAATTCAAAAATGTCTTTTGAAACTATTTTAAAACTTTAAATATTTTTTTTTATTTATAAATTTTAACTTCAGTCTCTAAACCTCATCCCTTAACTATAAACGGTAAGGTTTAAATTAATTAACCCTAGAGGTAATAACTTATATTTACATCTCTGATGAAACATTTTGGTCATTTCGATCTTTAGAGATTATATTTGTGACAAAAACTTTTTAGGGTTTACCTAGATATTTCTCAAAATAATTTGATTTTTTTAAAAAACTAATAAACTATGGATAATATTGGTTAAGCAAAATAGTATTTTCAGTATAGATATAAAACACATTTTACATATGATCAGCTGGTATAGACTTTGAATGGTAACAACGGGTTGTACGGTGATGGTCAAGAGGATTAGATATTGTGGTACGGTTTAACTGCGGTTTGTATAAGAGAAATGCATGCTACGGAATAATTCCGCTTCGTCTAAATAAACGATTTCAAAACAAAAGATGAATGTTGACATATATAATAAATAGTGTAAATGCGTGATACATAATGCTATATATAAAAATATATGATACTATATAGTTTAAAAAATTTATAATGCTATATATTTTCCTACACCACAAATAATATGGCTTTAGTAATTAAAGGGTTAACAACTGTTTTTTTATTTTTCTTTGATGTAGTTTTAAAAATTGACTTAAAACATAATAGTTGAAGCATGTATCTACAACTCAACATGTCACTTCAAATATAACTAAATGTGTTTCAGTTATATGCTTTAATTATTATAATATTTTTTAAAAGTAATTTGGAATATTGTGTAAACTGATAAAATGCATTTATATTAGTTTTAGAAATATTTGATCACAATAATTATTTAAGGAAGATACAGTAAGGCTAAATATAATTAGTTAACAAAAAAAAGATTGACCGCACTTAGAGTATCTCCGAAAGACACTTTATAACTTCATATTTGAAGTTTTTTTTTCTCCAAAAGTACACTTCAAAACTTCAAATTTGAAGTTTTTAGTAATGAAACTTCAAATATAGAGTGTCACTACTCAAAACTTCAAATTTGAATTTTCACATTTTTATTTGCATTTTGGTCATTATAATTACATATACATTTTATGATTCTTAGATATTTTGTTGTTTTATCATTTTGATCTTTAAAAAATCATATCTTATTATATTTCATATTTGTTTTCATAAATTTTAGTTTTACACATAAAACTAAATATAAACCTTAAAATAAGAAGTTTTAATGTTTAAAAACATCTTTAAACCTAAATATATAACTAAATATTAAATTACAAGAAAAATACACTATATTTTGAAGCTTGCAAAACTTCATATTTGAAGTTGAAAAACATCTTTAAACTTCAATACGAAGTTTTCTAAGTTTCAAAATATAATGTATTTTTCTTGTAGTTTAATATTTAGTTATATATTTATATTTATAATTTATATATTTACTGTAAATTTTTTATTAATTAATATTAATGTGATACTTTTATATATGTGCTAGTTATTTATAAGTTTTATGAAGATATATTAATTATAACAAATATAGTGACCATAGTGTAAAATACAAATAATTTTGAAGTTAGATTTGAAGTTTTTTTTTTTAAGAAAACACATTGAAATTTCAAATTTAGAGTTTTACAAATTATAAATAGAGAGTTTTTTTTGAAAATACTCTTAACCACACAAAAAATGAGAGGTGAATAAAATGCAAAGTGGTTCGTCATTTTGTACTGACACGATTCTCAATGGCGGTACAAATAATCTGAGAAACGCACATACTTTTCATTTTAATTTTTGTTGAATGGTGACTCAACCACTTAACCCAACAACCACACGATTCTCGCAGTATACATTCACAGCCATAGCAGTCTGGTGATTAACGGAACAAAGTTTGACTATAGTGATTATGTGGTAAAGTAAAAAGGTTTGACCTGTGGAGTCAATCTTCAGAAAAAGCAAGTAGAATCGTGCTTACTGCACAAGCGGATCTAACTCTCGCTTTGTTTTTTAAGAAACTAGTAAAAAGGGGAACTTTTTAATTTATTTAAAAAGTGGCAGTAATTATAGCCATCAACTACTCTAACAACAGTAAGTAAAATAATTACATGCATTTATTATATATAGAGCTTTGATTTTTTTTTCAACAAAAAAGTTGTTCTTGTATTCGTATATGACCATTTATACTTATATTCTATAATTTTATGATTGGTTGAAAATATATTTAATATCTATATTTAGCAACATTTTTGAAAAATATTTACTCATGATTTTTTGCCAAAATAACTTATAGTATGGAAAGTAAGAAATATATTATTTTGTTCAGCACTATGGATATATTTTTTTTTTTGACAAAGCAGTATGGATATTAGTCGGCCAAGTTATTTTGATATCTGACCAAAAATGTAATTTAATGCACAGATACAAACAGTACACATACAATAAAGTTGCAGGGGTTTATTAATAAATTGACCAGGGGAGTAATCATTTACATGAAAATCTCTCTGATTTAATTATTCGTTTCCCAGTTTCGCGTCTATCTCTTCTCTCTATATCTATTGGGAACCACCAAGCCAAGCGCTTCTTCTTTCTTCTTGGATCAATCAACGCGAAACAAAAGTCAATCGCGAAAGATATGGTTGAGACGAGAAGCAGCTCCTCCGCTTCAAAGCGTTTCTGTTCCTCCTCATCCCCTGAACCGTCGGCGTCGTCTCCACGCCCTTCGAAGCGATCTAAGGTCAAGATCGATGCCGCCTCTACTGCTATTGAATCCGTGAGATTATTGTTTTGATTGATTGGATTTCGAATCTGATTTTGATTTGGTTTCTTTTTCGAATCTGATTTTTTGAATTTCGAATTTTCGGATGACCTAGGCGGCGGCTGCGGCGGCGGCGGAACCGGCGGGGTCTTCGTCGGCGAGCGAGGTTCCGATCGAGAACCAAGGACCGGGTTCGGATCCTGGATCGGAATCTGGGGAGCCGGAGCTGAGATCCTCTGATCCGCAAGGTGTGGATGCTGCGGAGAAGCCTGTTGTTCTCACTGATGTGCCTTTGAGAGAGGCCTCTCCTGAAGAAACTGATGCTAACCCTGAAGTCGATGTCTTGGCCACACCTACAGTTGCAGGTTTTGTTTCTTGTCTATAAATGTTCTGTCTTTATAAAAAAAAGAGTTACCGTTTCTAATGTTTTTGGTGTGTTTGTTTGTGGATTTAGAGGAAGTGGTGGGGGATGGTGAGAAGTCGAAGGCGGGGAAGAAACGTGCTAAGGCTCCTTGGGCGAAGCTGCTTTCCCAGTATCCTCAGGTGAGGCTGTGAATTGCTCATTGAGGGTTTAGCAGTGTGAAACTCGGGTCATCTTTTTAAGTAAAGATCTGGTCTTTTAGTTCACTCGGAACGAGATTAGTTGTCTGCATGTCCGTTTCTTTTATTTTGTCCGATATCGGACTGTTCGGACTCTGCTTTTTAAGTTTTGAGTATGAGACTTTTTACTTTTGTTTCTGACTGACCTGAGGTATTTTCTCTGCAATTTCAGAACCCTCACCGTATCATGAGGGGACCTGTGTTCACGGTTGGACGTCGGGGATGTGATTTATCTATCAAAGACCAGTCTATGCCCAGCACCCTTTGTGAACTGAAGCAGGCTGAGGTAAGGACATCTTATAGCACCTATCTAACTCGGTCTTTTATTGACTTTTAAGGAGAAAAGCCGTTTGCTTACATAGTTTTTGTGCAGAATGGTGGTCCATTGGTTGCAACTTTGGAGATAACTGGGAATGGAGTTCTTGTTCAGGTGAATGGAAAGTGTTACCAGAAAGGTGCTCTCGTTCACCTCCGGGGTGGGGACGAAGTGATCTTCAACATTTCTGGGAGACATGCTTATGTATCCTTTTTGGAGTTGTGTGGAATTTTTTGATTCACGTTTATCTTTTTAAGAATGTTCTTGCCATTTGATTTCAGTGATTTCTTGCAAATATTTCTTAACGTTTGTCTAGATATTTCAACCTCTTAAAGATGAAAATCAAGCCGCTCCTGACAGAGCTTCTTCACAGATTTTATTTGAAGCTCGAGGTGGCCGGGTTCATTCTGAGACAAGAGCAGGAGAGTCCTCAGCTGTTGATGGGGCCTCTATATTGGCATCTCTATCAAAGTACCGCAACTTACATCTTCGACCACCAATTGCTAAATCTGCCAAAAGGCAGCAAAATCCAGAGGTTCCGCAGGAGCCTCCGAGCTGCAATGATTGCACCTCAGATACTGACATGAATGATGCTGATAGTAACAATGATCATGCTGCTATTGCTTCAGTGGAGAAAACTGCTGCTTCAACCTCTTACACTGCCGATGAGAATCTTAATGCCGATGGCACTGGACTGGATCCTTTTCAAGAAGCCGATGGTGGAAACCCTCCGGCTTCTGGTTATGAAATCAGACCTATCTTACGCCTTCTTGGGGAATCCTCTTCATTGGATATGAGGGGCATCTCCAAATTGCTGGATGAACGAAGGGAAGTGAGAGAACTCCTTAGAGAATTTGACATTTCATCTACCATATCGACTAGGCGTCAAGCGTTTAAGGATAGTCTGCGAGGAGGAGTGCTAATTGCTGAAAACATAGATGTTTCTTTGGATAACTTCCCTTATTTTCTAAGGTCGGGCTGCTATATATTATTTTTGATTACGACCATACATCTGGATTATGATTGTTTGATGATTTATAACCAATACGTTTTCTGAATTCTCGCAGTGCTACGACGAAGGATGTTCTGATAGCATCGATGTATGTCCATATGAAGGGTGGAAGTAAGTTCGCAAAGTATGCATCAGACTTGCCTACAACGAGTCCCCGTATCTTGCTGTCTGGACCAGCAGGTATGAGGCTTTGCCATAAGTGTTTCTATTACCTTCATATATATGACTGATATGCCTATTTTTCTAACCAAGTTTTACCGTATGGCATATTATTAGGCTCTGAGATATATCAGGAAATGTTGGCAAAAGGGCTTGCGAAAAATTTTGGGGCCAAGTTGATGATCGTTGACTCTCTTTTGTTGCCTGGGGTACTTCTCTCTTTTTTCCATTAGTTTCTCCTTTCTGATAGCCGTACAATTTTGTTTTGTGTATTAAAATAATTTTCTGTCATCTTGAGCAAGTGGATATCAAGCTTAGATGCTATATTTGTCACAGTGTCCACTCTTCCATTGTTTTCAGCTGGCTCTTAGAAAATTAGTAGGTTTTGTCGGTCAGTCCAGGGAATTCATTGTTTTCTTTTACTTTTTCTGGATGGCTTCAGGGATCTCCAACCAAGGAAGCTGAATCTTCTAAAGAAGGTTCTAGGCGTGAAAGGCTCTCTATGCTTGCTAAACGAGCTGTTCAGGCTGCTCAAGCACTGCAGCATAAGAAACCAACTTCAAGTGTTGACGCTGACATAACAGGTGGATCAGCATTGAGTTCTCAAGCTTTGCCAAAGCAAGAAGTGTCAACTGCAACTTCTAAGAGTTACACGTTTAAAGCAGGCATGTTGGTTTTTGATCTGATTGGTTCACTTTCTTTCCTGTACCAATTTTCACGTGTTACTGAACAAGCACTCCTATCATTTTTAGGTGACCGAGTCAAGTTTCTAGGTCCTTCATCATCTGCAATCTCGTCTCTTCAAGGCCCACCACTTAGGTATTGTTTGCTGTTTTTAAGTCTTTACATCTGCTGTATTCAGAACTCAGTTCTAATACATTTACTGCTTTGTACTTTATAGGGGACCAACCATTGGTTTCCAGGGAAAAGTAGTCCTTGCATTTGAAGACAACGCTTTATCAAAAATTGGGATTAGATTCGATAGGCCTGTGCCGGATGGCAATGATCTTGGTGGCCTCTGCGAAGAAGACCATGGTTTTTTCTGTTCTGGTAATTGGCGGGCTGTTATTTCCAATTCAAACTCAATTAAAAATATATTATTTTACTAATGCCATTCTGTCTGTGCAGCTAGCTCACTTCGGTTAGATGGTTCTTCTGGTGATGATGCTGATAAACTCGCCGTTAATGAAATCTTCGAGGTGCATTTTACTTTCAGTAATGGGAGCGTACTACTTAGTCCTTTAGGTGCAGGATTGTTAACCCTCTTGACTCGTATAAATAGGTCGCACTTAGTGAGGCTGAAGGAGGGTCATTGATACTGTTCCTTAAAGATATTGAGAAATCTCTGGTGGGGAATAGTGACGTATATGCAACCTTGAAGAGCAAGCTCGAGAATTTACCGGAAAATATTGTTGTCATAGCCTCACAAACCCAGTTGGACGCTCGAAAAGAGAAAGTAGGCATCTTATCTAATCGTATCTGGTTCTCTTTTGGAATCTTTAAGCCATCTAAAATGTCTTCATCTGTATAGCTAATTGAATGTTGGTATTTTTTCAGTCCCATCCTGGAGGTTTCTTGTTTACTAAGTTTGGCGGCAACCAGACGGCTCTACTAGATCTTGCATTTCCGGTATGATGACCTGACTTATCTTTAATTATTTTCCGCTTTTGTAATTGCTATGTATGTTTTTGAGATGTTGAATGTTATTTCGTGTTTCATCTGCAGGATAATTTTAGTAAACTGCACGATAGGAGCAAAGAAACACCTAAATCGTTGAAACAAATAACTCGTCTATTTCCTAACAAAGTCGCCATCCAGTTACCTCAGGTCGATACCTTTGTTCTTTTCTTCTCGCCTGGGTTCATTTTTATCTGTTATTTCCTCTACTTATGCTTTTAAGGCATAATAGGACGAAGCTTTACTGTCGGACTGGAAGGAGAAACTGGACCGTGATACAGAGCTTTTGAAGGTTCAGGCTAATATAACCAGCATCCTTGGAGTGAGCATCTTCTTATCAAGTCCTTTAGCTATCTAAGTCTTTGGCTTATGTCTTTGTTGATAATGCCTACAGGTCCTCGCCAAAAACCGTCTGGACTGCCCTGACCTTGGAACCTTGTGCATCAAAGATCAAACCCTTCTTCCTGAAAGTGGGCCTCTCTCCCTTACCATTTTTGATTATTTTCTTTCTGCTTTGATGAGCCGCTTGGGGTGGCTAACCAGTTACTGTATGTATTTCTAGGTGCTGAGAAAGTGGTTGGCTGGGCTTTTAGCCACCATCTTATGAACTGTTCAGAACCTATAATGAAAGATAACAAGCTTCTTATCTCAGCAGAAAGGTTATCTTTCTTATATATTCTGAAATACAGTAAGCTAAAATGCAGCTTCGATTTGAAAGTAACACTTTTGCATGTGTTGCAGCATTACATATGGCCTGCAGATGTTACATGGTGTTCAGAACGAAAACAAGAGTCTAAAGAAATCCCTCAAGGTAATATTTTATAATTTTATTTCTTTCCTCGTAAGTTAATAAGTTTCGAATCTAAGAGTTGCTGTGCTGTTTCAGGATGTTGTTACTGAGAACGAGTTTGAGAAAAAACTCTTATCAGATGTCATTCCCCCTAGCGACATAGGTGTTTCGTTTGATGATATTGGAGCTCTAGAGAATGTGAAAGACACATTGAAAGAGTTGGTGATGCTTCCTCTTCAAAGACCCGAATTATTTGACAAAGGCCAGCTTACCAAGGTACCTTTCGTGGCTTTACGTTTTCATTCCCTCTCTTCTGGACATCAAATATATGATCACGTTTTACTGCAGCCTACAAAAGGTATTCTGTTGTTTGGACCTCCTGGTACCGGAAAGACGATGCTGGCAAAGGCAGTAGCAACTGAAGCTGGCGCAAACTTCATTAATATCTCAATGTCTAGTATCACTTCAAAGGTACCTCTCCAACAATCATTTGAATTTTGTATGTATGCTAGTTTTAAAGGTTGTATTTACCCAACTAATACAAATCCTTTGCAGTGGTTTGGTGAGGGAGAGAAGTATGTTAAAGCTGTCTTCTCTTTAGCAAGCAAAATCGCTCCAAGTGTCATTTTTGTTGATGAGGTATGTTCCAAAAGATCAAAAAACCGTTCTCTGTTTCACCTCTCCTTTGAAGCCTAGCTTTCTTGTACTCTCTCAGTCTAATGATTGCTGAAAACATTTAACCTTTAGGTGGATAGCATGTTGGGAAGACGTGAAAATCCAGGGGAACATGAAGCTATGCGTAAGATGAAGAATGAATTCATGATAAACTGGGACGGTTTACGAACAAAGGATAGAGAACGAGTTCTGGTACTTGCTGCTACCAACAGACCATTTGACCTCGACGAAGCAGTTATTAGACGGCTTCCCCGGAGGTAAAAAGCTAACATACTGTGTCTCTTATAAACAGTATTTATCATGTTTGTTACTATCGCTGAGCGTCCGATCAATTTGTCTATGCAGATTGATGGTTAATCTTCCAGATGCTACAAACAGAGCAAAGATCCTGAGCGTTATTCTAGCTAAAGAAGAAATAGGACCAGACGTTGATTTAGAAGCGATTGCAAATATGACAGATGGGTACTCAGGAAGTGACTTAAAGGTCTCTTCTTTTCTTCTCTCTCATCTCTCCTTGAATCTCAATCTCCTTGGCTTGTAAAAAGCTCACATTCTCTCTTATGGTTGCAGAATCTTTGTGTAACTGCGGCTCATCTTCCAATTCGAGAAATACTAGAGAAAGAAAAGAAGGTTTTGTTTCAACTTTTAATGCGTTGCTTCTAATCCAAACACCTTTGATTTACAATTGGTTTTATACTGACTGTTTGTTTTGACTCTATAGGAAAAAACGGCAGCTGAGGTTGAAAACCGTCCAACGCCTCCATTGTATAGCTGCACAGACATTCGTCCACTGACAATGACTGATTTCAAGGCTGCCCATGAACAGGTAGGTGTAGAAAAAACTCGGCATTGTGTTTTATGTAAGATCTGAAAATTATGGTGACTAAATGATCTGAAATGCATGTACATAGGTATGTGCGAGTGTGTCTACAGACTCATCAAACATGAACGAGCTTCAGCAATGGAACGAGCTGTATGGAGAAGGAGGATCAAGGAAGAAGACTTCCTTGAGCTACTTCATGTAGATGAGACAGTGTGAGAAAAGGAGAGTGAGAGATTTGTTCGTTTTATCTGATTTTGGTCCCTTTTCTTAATTTATAAAATTTATGTACAGAAGAGAGAAAGAGTGTTGTTCGTTTTCGTTGTCTAATTCATTTTCTTTCTCAACATAAAACATTCGCTGTATAATCTAGATACATGAGTACATAGAGGTTCGGATCTTTTGAAGTATACGTACATGTTTTCTGAAATCCTGAAAATGTATGCCCTCTTTTTAGATAAAACTTGCAATCTTAAGATGTTAGTCGTGACCTTGAGTGTGTGTAAACTTGCTACGTCTTCTTAGGGTTTTAAGTTTAAGATGTTAGTTATGACCTTGAGCGTTTCTAGACATGCTACGTCTTCTTAGGGTTTTAACTTCTTTCCCATGCTTATTAGCATATGTCCGGTTTTCATCAGTGTCTGCTAGATCTAACTTGGAGAGTAAATATGACACATAAGTGGTCTTCGCATTCATCTACATATGCTTAAATGTCACTATAAGTGCAAGTGTTCTGCAGATACTAGAACACTACTAGGCAGATCTGGAATCTCCTTGACAACTTCAATCCGCACACAAATGGAACACACAGAATCCGCTGTATAAGAATTTTGATTAGACAAGGGCAAGTGGGAATATAAGTTTGTAATTATGTTTGTCAAGTTAACAAACATCTGAGACTCTTTTTTTCTTTTCTAATTTTATCGTCCTTTCTTAGTTCATGCAAAGGTAAGCTAGTGATTTTGCAAGAGCCAAAAAACATGACTACTATGCCTGTAATGAACAACTCTTCTTCTTCATTATCGTTGCACAAAGGCATGAAGAATTTGGTGCTAAATGACGTGCATAACTCATGTCTCCTTATGAAATCTCAAGAAACAAAACCGAACTCCCCAAACCTAGGTTCAGTTCGGTTGGTTCGGTTCTCAGACCTAGTATATATATTCATAAAATCTCCCATCCTGTACATCAGTGTCAAAACTCAGAAAACACACTTTGTAAAGTGACTTTGCATGGAGAAGGATAATAAGAGAACGTACTTCAGATAATAGTCAGTTTCTGAAACAGATGAAGCTGAAACCTGATCGGACATCCATCCATCCAACCAGAAAAGAAAGAATAAGCCACTTTATTAAATCATACAACAACATATATATATATATATATATATATAATTTTCCACACAGATATAGCTAAAAGCAAAAAAATACTGTAGCAGAAACATCTTTATCTTCAATCTACTTTATAGAAAGCACTTGAGATATGTCTTTTGAAAAAGGGGCTTTAATATAAAGAAAATTGAGAAGGGGATAGTGTTTGAGTGGCCAGAGAAAGAGATATAGCTTTGAAGATACACATTATTCAACCTTCCTTCCTTCTTCTACATCTTCATCTTCTTAGTATACATACGAGAGCAAAATGGAATCTGATGGAGTGTCGTTACCATTGATTCACAAGCATCCTATGATGCCTTTCAATGATCTGAGGAGAGGTGATTGTTGTCGACTCTTTAAATCTGAGAGTGATGGCTACTACTGCGAACTCTGTGATATTTTCGTGCACAAGAAATGTGGCGACCTCCCTGGATATATCAACCACCCATCTCACCCCAATCACACTCTACGGCTTCAAGAAAAACCAGGTCACACATGTGCTTTATGTGAAGGAAGAATCTGGAATCTATGCTATAGTTGTGAGATGTGTGACTTTGTTGTGGATCTACACTGTGCTAAGTACCCACCACCAGATGTTATTGCCAATTTAGAGACGCATCCCCACAAGCTCACACTTGTTAAGGAAGAAACCTGCAGGTTCAAATGTTGTGCTAAATGCGGGAAGTATGGTGATGGATTTACTTACAAATGCGATGAGTGTGATGTAGCCTTCCATGTGGAATGTGCATGGCACCCAGCACCACTAGATCACCCAACAGAGGTAAACCACTCTTACCACTCCTTGCATCCTCTTAAGCTCCACACGGGTTCACCACCGGACTATTCTGATAGAATGTGTCGTCTTTGCGGAAGATGGATTCAAGAAGAATTATTTTATCATTGCTCATCTTGTAACTTCACTTTGGATATGCGTTGTGTTCTGAACCCGCCACCAAAATCTCTTGTGGATTTGAAAGCTCATGATCACCAACTCACCCTTCTTCCACGACTCGATTCTTTCACATGTAATGCTTGCGGCCTCAAAGGAGTTCGAAGCCCTTACGCATGCTTTATCTGTGGTTTCATGATCCATCAAGATTGTCTTTCCCTTCCACGTGTCATTAACATAAATCGCCATGATCACCGTGTTTCTCGTGCTTCTGTTCTTGGTGACGGTGCTATGAATTCTGTGTGCGGAGTGTGTCTGTTACGTATGCTCATACAGCTGTACACGGATGCTATCTTATCCATGTGAATATTTCTTTATGCATAATAAACACATCACGTGAGGAGGCACGTGGGGAGGAAGGCTTCACGCAGAGTGTGTGACTGAAGAGGGACCTTTACTATTTAAGCAGTGAGAGGGGAGAGAGTTAGGGTTATCTAGAGATTAGATCACAAGAGGGGGAGGTGAGAGACTCCATTAATAATTCTCTCAAGGTTGAATACAGTTCTTATCATCAATCTACGTTTGTTTCCTTTGTTTTGTTACTGTTTTGATCCAAGAGATACGTTTCACGTATCAAGTGGTATCAGAGCTCAGTTACGAGCCATGGGGACGATGGAGATTCCGATCTTCTACGGTGAAGAACCGGAGGAGTGGGTTTCATGGATGGATGCGTTTATTGCTGATCAAAGTCTTTCAGAGTTTGAGACAAGGCAGTTTACGTATGGTTTCATTGACGGTGAAGCACACACATGGTACTGCGATGAGTTGTCGAAATCTGGGTTTGATAGCTGGGAAGATCTGAAAGTTAGGCTGATCCGACGGTTCAGCACGAGAGTGGTGGAAGCGAAGCAGCCTAGCTTGTTGGACCATATCAAACAGATGAGAATTCTTCTGGATGATCTTCAACGAAAGTGGAAAGAAGAAGATGAGGCGAAGAAACAACGGGAAGAAGAGATGAAGGCCGCTGGAGGTTCGAATCAGACCCTGAGCTCCGTCGAAGGATTTGTGAGTTTCGAGTCGGCTCCACCGGTGACTGTATCGGAAAAGAAAGACGATCTGATTGTGTACTCAAATCAACTGATGCCAGAGGTGAAGAAGGATGCGTTGATTTTGGACTGTCCAGTGTCGGTACTGGATAAGGATGATCCAGAGAGCGAAAGCCTTTTGCTCGAACAGGACAATAGCTCAGAGACAGAGATGGATGGTTGTGCCTGCCAAGTGTTCGATCAAATACCCAAGAGAAGAAAAAAAGTAGCAAAGAAGAAGAAGAGATGGAAAAGGCTCTTTCCTAATATTGAGGATCAGTTGGCAGAGATTTTGAACAATGAAGAGAGTGATAATTCAGACATGTTGGGGATACAGATGGAGAACACAACCAAGAGTCAAAGGAAGAGTTGGTTGGAGTGGAGTAAAGGGCGCTGTCACTGGGTGCACACTCGCCAAAAGGTGGACAGAAAATGGCTGCTCATGTTCAGAACAAAGAAGAGGAACAGGAAGAAAATGACAGAGAATGCAGAGAAAAACTGTGGGACTTATGAAAGGACAAAGCGATGCAAGGAAGCTGGGATAGCTTTGCTGAGACACATGATCAGATGTTGGTACTACCAAGAGAGGAAAGATACATCTAAGAGATGGAACAAGAAAAGTGTGGAGATCAGAATACACATCGTCCAAGTGCCAGGGAGGAGGATGCGGCTGCATGTTACAAAGCCTGAGAAGAATAAGAGCAAGTGTGTCAAGCATGTTGATTGCATTATCAGCTTGTGGAAAACAAAAATGACGGTTGTGAGGAAGGTAATCATGCATGGGTGGGGGTCTTCAAAGCTGTCAGGGAGGCCTAAAGCAACCTGTAAGAAGCTGGCAAAATGGCAGAAACATAAGTTCAAGCAGAAAAATCATAAGGAATGGATTGAGCTAGATGGTGTTGTGATGAAGATTAAGAAGTTGCTAGCTGGTACGATGACAAGGAAAGCAAGGAGGAATCTCTACGTGAGTCAGGTGTCCAACAAAAAGTGGCTGCTGAGATTTATAAAGAAGAAGAAAGGGAGAATGAAGAATGCCAAGCTCAATAATCAGATTAAGAAGAGATTTTCAGGTAGCTATGTTACTGTTTTGTGGGACTTAAAGCTTGAACTTTTACTGGAACTGAAGAGAAAGAAGTTCAGTCGATGGTGTATGAAAAAGCTCTATAACAAAGTCTACTTGGAGAGCAGAAAATTGATGCAAATAAATGGTTCTTTTTGGAAGTTGTTGTTGGCTGTGGTGCTGAGAAATAGGGCCAAATTGAAGTACATATATATGGGCTGTGGTGAGATTTTCTTGCTGGGTAAAACAGTGAGGCCATTCAAGGATCATGGTAAGCGAAACACAAGAAGTGTGAAGCATGATAAGACGAGGAGATGGAAGTATAAACTAGGTAAAATGGAGCTCTCTTTGCAAGTGTTTCTGGTTGAAAGGGATGGTACAGAATGTGAAAGGAAGAGTGGCGATGAAGGAGGAAAACCCAATCACAAGACTCTAGAGCTCACTTGGATAGTCTTCAATATGAGTGCCAGTGTCTTGCCTCGGAAGTTGGACATCACACGTATAGGTCTGGTACTACAGTGGCTTGATACTTTAATGACCCTAAAAGTGAATTGGCAGGAGCAGGTGAAGTTCACAAGAATTCAGACGCTACCATTTGCGAAGAGGATTTCAGAGTCTAATGTCTGTGCACTTCTAACAGCTACAGAAGCGGATATGAACCAAGAGCTAAAGAGGGTCACCCACATCCTGCAGAAAAGAGCTCAAGACAGTGTGATAAAGACACAAACAACCATTGGGAAGTTCTGTGGCTTGCTGGGTTCAGTGCTTTTGGTGAGGGAAATTAATGATATCATAGTTTTAGAACTCGTGAAGAAGAGTATGACGGCAACACATTGTTTTGAGCTAAAGAACCGTGTGTGGGAACCAGGAATAGTAGCTTATGTTGGTGAGTGGAAGGAATTTGAGGAATTATCAAATGGAGTTCTAGATGGTTACCTGAGTGATTTCTTGAGCAAGTTAGTGGCTGTATCTAAGGGAGCCAGGATTATCAAGCTCAGGAGACGACATTATCTGACTTCCGTGTCTGCTTTCACTGTTGTTGTTCGGTTTCACTTGACATATGTGATGTTGCACTCACCAAGACCACCAGAATTGTTGGGCATTGCAGATAAACCAGAAACGTTTGGTAGCTTAGTGGATTGGGAGGAATATCAGACTGGCAATGAATCACCAAGACCACAACAATTCCTTAAACTCTTCACCGGTGCCAAGGTGACAAAGGCAGCTTCAAGCTTCAGGTTTACAGCAGATTGGAAGTTGTTTTTAACAACGGGGACAAGGTTAGCTTGCATAGAGGTACCAATCTCTCAGCAAGAGGAGATGTCAGTTTCTATTTTCAACCTTGAGGACAAGGTTGATTTCAAAGGCGGCGGTATTGTTACGTATGCTCATACAGCTGTACACGGATGCTATCTTATCCATGTGAATATTTCTTTATGCATAATAAACACATCACGTGAGGAGGCACGTGGGGAGGAAGGCTTCACGCAGAGTGTGTGACTGAAGAGGGACCTTTACTATTTAAGCAGTGAGAGGGGAGAGAGTTAGGGTTATCTAGAGATTAGATCACAAGAGGGGGAGGTGAGAGACTCCATTAATAATTCTCTCAAGGTTGAATACAGTTCTTATCATCAATCTACGTTTGTTTCCTTTGTTTTGTTACTGTTTTGATCCAAGAGATACGTTTCACGTATCAGTGTCGCAAGAAAGTGGATTGGACTTGTGGTGGTTTTTCTTGTCTGAGGTGTCCTGGCTATGTCGTTCATTCTCGCTGTGCTACCAGAAGAGATGTGTGGAACGGGAAAGAACTAGAAGGAGTACCTGAAGAAGAAGAAGATGTAGAACCATATGTGGTGATAGACGAAAACACAATACAACATTTCAGCCACAAAGAACATTACCTAAGAAGAAGCCATGGGAATGATATTCAATATGAGGAGAACAAACGATGCAGCGCATGCATCCATCCCATCGGTCTCCAATCCTTTTATGGTTGTATGGGTTGTGATTTTTCTCTCCATGAGAAGTGTGCTAACTGTCCTAAAAGGAAATGGCATGTGCTACACAACGAACGGCTCACTTTAGTTACAAACAAGGAGCCAGATGCCTTCAGATGTCATGCTTGCAGTCGAAGGTCCAATGGTTTCATGTACAAGCATGGGGATAAGGAGTTAGATGTGTTGTGCGGTTCGATTTATGAGCCATTTGTCCATACAAGTCATCCCCACCATCCATTATACTACCTTCCAACAGAAGAACTTACAAAAGGATGCAATGGTTGCAACCGATGCGACCCACGTTTGCTAACGTGCATTGAAGTTGATTGTGGATTTGTATTGTGCTTCACATGCGCCACTCTACCACAAGTGATAAAACACAGAGTAGACGATCATCCTCTCTCACTATGCTTTGGAGATGAAGAGGCAAGTGGTAAATACTGGTGTGACATTTGTGAGAGAGAAACCAATCCAAAGGACTGGTTCTACACTTGTAAAGACCATCGGGCTAGTTTGCATACGGAATGTGTGCTGGGAGAATTTACGGGGCTCATGCCAAGAAGCGTAGTAAAATATTCGGAGACATTGTATGAGGTGGTGCTGAATAATAGCGTAACTCGCCCATTTTGCCAACCGTGTAAGTCTCGTTGCATGTACCCTATCATCCTCAAGTTGCTTGGAACCTCGGAGACATACCTTTGCTCTATTGCTTGCGTATATGAGCATTGTTTCGATTATGAAGCGTTAAAAGTATAAAAAGTGTAATTAAATATGTTCATGGAGGCAAGATATTTATCCGTTTTTAGTTTCTTATATTCTTCCATTATGAGTTTTTTTTTTTTTTGCTAAACAATTCTTCCATTATGAGTTGATCTGCTTAATGTACTTATTTTATCCTTTATAAACAAAAAGGCATAACGATCAGTAATATTTGTGATGTCTGCGCCAAATCAAGCATAGAAGAAGAAAGACGCACATCACAAACGTACCGTTCCTAAATTCGTCTTCTCCTTCAGGCGTCTGGCATCACATCACATTGGTTTGTCAAACTTCTGAAAACTCTTTGGACGCTATCCTAATCCACGGGAATACTGGATACTGTGTGAGTGAGATCACTGTATCCACGCCCTCAAAGGAAGCAGCACAAACTTTCAGATGACAAGAAACCATCCATGGGAAATGACGATGATTAGTGATTCTAATGATGATTTATCTTATCAGAGCTTTACAAAGCTGCTCCCACTGAATCAGCAGCAGGAGCAAGCTGAATCAGCAAGAACCCGCAGGCGTATTACCTTACATCCTCAGGTTGGTATATGGATTCAAAACGTGAAGAGCAAATGAGAAGAAGAGGCTCTTGTTGCAGAAATGGAGATTACAAGTTGGACTTGAATGTGGAAAAAGAAGAAGCAACACACCGAGGGAAAGCATTATGTTATAATAGACCTACTGATTGCCACAGTGCTGGAATCCCCTTTGCTTTCTCAACCGGTCCAAAAGTTAACAAAACAAATATATTATTAGAATTAGTTAATATGTATTTTAATTTTTAATTATTATGTTAAGTATGATTATCTATAAATAATAATATATTATTTTAACTAGGCATGTGATTTTGGATATATAATATTTAATCAGGCTAATAATTATTAGGTATATTAGATTGAATATAATTTTCTAAATTCAACAATAACCTTTTTTGTTTTTAGCAGATTAAATTTTTAATTAATTTAATTATTTGCATCTAGTTGATTGTTTTTAGATTTCTAAATATAGTTTAATAAGTTTATGTAGATTCATATAAGAAAATAGCTTAATATACAAATAAAATATTTTTATTAGTTTTAATATATATATATATATATATATAATATGTCTCATATTTCTGCTTATGTAATAAATTGTATTTTCTTGTGTTGTATATGATTCTTTAACTCTATTTGTACTTCAGTATATCAATGAAACTTGTTCAAACAATACATCCCCTAATTATTATTTGTGAAGTGATTTGTATAGGTATCATCACAACATTCAATTTCAGCAAAAAAAAATGATAACATGGCCTCTCAAAAATGATGACATGGTCTCTCAAAAATGATGACATGTATTATTTTCCTTACAAAGATTTATTATTTAGGCATGTTATTTTAATATGGTAATGACTATGAATATTACCATAAATATAATTTTTTTATAAGTATTTACTTTGACAAAACTATTTAAATACAGTAATAATTTATAACTCATATATTTACATTAAAGTAATGTATATGTCACATTAAAAACTATATAAAATTAAAATATATTTTTAATCAATTTATATATCTTATTTATATATATATATATATATATATATATATATGTATGTAATCAAAATTAGTTGTAAATGTGCATCAACAAATACAAAACTAAATTAACACTAATCAAATATTTTTTGATAGTTGAACCCAATTGAAAGGAATAAAACTTCAAAAATACATTTATGATTTTATTTTTTCAAATCGATAAAACTAAAATAGAAAATAATAATATTTTAGTGTAAACAATTATTTTTTGAAAAAACCAAAATATTGTATCTAAAATCATTATTTCTGCGCATGGCGTAGGAAAACTCCTAGTATGTATATAAAAATATTTAAGATTATTTTTAAAGTAAATATATAATTTTAATATCAACATTAGTTTTTGAGAACTTTATAATTTAAATTATAATATGTATAGTATATATATTTTATTTATAAAATTTATCATTGTTCATTCAATAAATATTTCATTTTCATCGTATATGTTATTTAGAAATAATATAGAAAGGAAAAAAATTTAATAACAAATAAATAAATGATAGTAAGAGTTAGATATAATATTTTAATTTATTAAGTTTACCTATGTAATTAATCATCATAAAAATTAAAATAAGGGATACACGTAGGGGAAGTGGGCGTACAGGTTTTGTAAATTATGTTGTCAAGTAAACATCTGAGACTGTTTTTTTCTATCTTCCTTTCTTAACTCCTGCAAAAGTAAGCTAGTGATTTTGCAAGAACCAAAAAAAAAAAAACATGACTAGTATGCCTGAAATAAACAACTCTTCTTATTCTTATATACTTTTCCACACAGATATAGCTGAGAAGCCAAAAAAAAAATGTAGCAGCAATTATTAACAAAACATAAACTAATAATTATTCGTAAGAAAACTATTCTCGCATGTGCGAAAAAAACCGCTTAGTTGAGTGTTAAATAACAAAAACAGAATAATAATACTTCCTATGTATCATTTAAGTGACTGTATTTAAGTTTTTTTGTACATTGATTAAGAAAATATAAATTTTCATACAATTTGTCTTGGTTACATAAAAAATATCATTAAATGATACTAATAAGAAACAACTCAACATTTTGTAATTAGTCATAAATTTCAGATGATATTAAATTATGCCTAAAATAATGAAAATACCAATGTTTTGAAACAATTTTTTTTCTCTCCAAACACCACCTAAAGTGATAAGAACAGAGTAATTAATAATTTTCTGCTTATTTTTTTTAAATAGTTCTTTTTAATGCTTCTGTGGTAATAAATTGATCTAGGTTTAGTGTTTTCCAGTCTATTAGATCTCACCTGGCAAAGTATTGTTTCCTTTTGTTTTCCAACTAGATAAAAAATGTTAAATATTATTGAGTAATATTACATAATTATATACCATACACAGTTTTATTCTAATTTTTTAAGTTTAGTTACAAATAATTGTTAAGTAAAACATAAATAAACATTTGTACAATCTGATCAATAATAATCTCTTAGATGGCAAAAAAACATAAATAAAGAAACTTTTATTTCATAAAAGGTAAAAAACTAACATTAACAAAAGAAAATAAATATTCTATTGGGTAGGAGAGAAGAGAACAGTTTTACGAAAAATTGATTAAAATATAATAAGGTGTGTAAAAAATTTGCAATGAAAAAAAGAAAACTTGTACTTGATTCAAGTTGTGTAAGAAAAAAAAGAAAAAAAAAAGAGAAGAAAAGTTCAAGGTTTCGAACAAAAGCTGTATGGACATTAACAAACGTTTAAGCCAAATGAATGAATCTTTTTTTTTTCCAAATCCCCTATATATTAAAGGAGAAGCATTTTTAAGGCTTTCCTTAAACGATTTTTGTGAGAATGCATGAGAATGCTCGGATCCACGTGTCACTCTGTGAGCGAGTTTAAGAAAAACAGAACATTTAATTCTTTGCTTTGTTTCCTTATTTGCTTCCATTACAAGAAACGAATCCAGTTTTTTTTTCATTCATGCGCGAACTGCGTTGACGTTAAACGTGTAGAAACAACTACATTTCCAACTTATGGTTTGAATCCCCATCTCAACATGTTGATAAAGAGCGTACGAAACTCACCACCATGAAGCGAGTATCTCGAGTATCCCACGTTCGGTATCAACAGATCCTCGAGAGCAGCTTCGTCTAGCTGCACACTGATCTTCCTCTCGAGATTATCTCGAGTGACCGCACTCGCGTGCAGAACCATCGATGTCCTGAGAAGCCTGAGCAAGAACCCTCGTCGAAGCGACGCGATCTTCGCTAGGGAGCAGCTCCACGATCTCTTCGAGCAGACTTCGCTGATCGTCATGAGAGTAGTATACGTCATCAACGTAGCTACTACTACTAATACTACCTTCCTCTGGAGACGACGAAGAACCAACGTGCCTAGAACAACCGAGTAAAGGAAGGTTCCGTTTCGCGTAGTGCGTAACAGACGCTGTTATCACCTCAGCTTTGACGCCTCTCGATGCAACGGTTTGAATAAACCTTTTGTAAATCGAAAAGTCGAGGAACGATGAGACATCATTGAACCACCAGTTACTACTACCGCTCATGGACTTAGTTTGTTGTCGTATACCGTTCCAGACAGTCACTTCCGAGATCGGCCAGTTGAACAAACTCGTCTCCTCCTCCGCAGCGTAAGAAGCCTTGACGGCTAAAGAATAAACGCACCTAGACACAATGCCGAGCTCTTCGGCGATAGGTAGTAGGAGGAGCTTTCTCTCGCAGCAGCTCTCCAAGGCTCTGATGGAATCTTCCCAGTTAGTCAACACGTCGTCGTTGAGGAAACTCTCGGTGAGGTAGACGAGGTTCGCGTTCCCGTAGTTCTCGCTCATCTGTAGATACTCTGCCGCGCATCTGAGGCTCACGACGTTTTCGGCCGTGACCTCGATTCTCACGCCGTAGCAGAAGTTGGCCACGAGGAGGAACGTGTCTGGTCCGCCGGGGATGTCGTGGAGCTGAGCGTGGGACAACGTCGTCTCGGAGGCTTTGCTGAAGAGAGCTTCTAGGTATCCGCTTCTCGACAGCAACGGAAACTTGTGGAGGTGGAAGGTTTGGTCTTGTACTTGGATCACCACATCGGGTTTAAGACCAGTTGAGCAAATCCTGATTACAAAGATTTTTTATTTATTAATTATTTAGTTATAAATCCATTAAAGAAGAATGAAGAAGAGGAGGGGACTGACCATGTGTGACCACTTAGATGAAAGACTTCGGATTTGGAACCAAGTTTCAAGCAAGCCATCTCTTTAGTTTTTTTAAATAGTTGCAAAATAAGTTTTTATAGACGTACGCTTTTTTGATTATATGAATATGAGACCGAGTCTTGTGGATAGATAGGATTTGTTTAACTACTTCAACTAAAAAAGGGTTCTCTTCTCTTTTTTGTCAAGTAAGGTTATAGAAAGAAACTAAATAGACGTACAGTGCAAGAAAACACATTTGTTTAACTACTCATTGGCTTAGATAACATTGCACGATAATAATATCGACCAGATTCTGTAAATCACATATGTTTTGTTTAATACATACGAGGACGTTGTGCATGTTAAGTTTTTTGCATTTAATTGAATCAGTTAAAAAATTATAAATTTTTTTCTTGCTTACCATATTTACCTACTAAATATTTTTCTTGCTTACCAAGTCTCAAATCAGTAAAAAAATGTTAAATATCTAACTTCGAACTTATAAGATATCTATTTAACATAATCTAATTTTGCATTTACTTTCGTATTGCCTTTCTTATTAGCAATAAATTGCAACTATATAAACTAAAACACTATAATTACTTTATAAAAAACACAAATAAAAATTATATATATATAATATATACAGAGAGAGAGAGAGAGAGCCATAGAGAGAGAGAGAGAGAGAGCCATAGAGAGAGAGAGAGAGATAGAGAGAGAGAGAGCCATAGAGAGAGAGAGAGAGAGTTTAGGGTATATCCAAGAATTTAGGGTTTAGTGTTTTGGATTTTTACCCATGGGTTTAAACTTTGTCCATGGATTTAGGGTATAGTGTTTAGTGTTTATGATTTAATTTTTTGTGACGGTTTTAAAATTGTTAAAAAAAATTCATCTTTTTGCAGCTAATAATATTTTCTTATATTTTAAAAACTTAACACAAATTATTATTATTTTATTTATTATATTTAAAAAAATTGTACATTAATTGGCAAACTATGATTAGTTGGTAAGTCACCAAGAAAAATTCATGATAAAATATTAAACTAGGAAATATTTCCATATAAATAAAAATTGTGGTAGTTAAAAGATAATCGATGAATTAAAAGAATGTTTACATTTTTATTTTTTCAAAAAAAAAGGTTTACGATTAAGGGGATATCAAGAGAGAGAGAGAGAGAGAGAGAGAGAGAGAGAGAGAGAGAGAGAGAGAGAGAGAGAGAGAGATTTGGTGTTTAGGGTATACCCACAGGTTTACAGTTTAGTGTTTAGGATTTACCCAAGGGTTTAGGGTATATCCAAGAATTTAGGGTTAGTGTTTGGACTTTTACCCATGGGTTTAAACTTTGTCCATGGATTTAGGGTATAGTGTTTAGTGTTTATGATTTAATTTTTTGTGACGGTTTTAAAATTGTTAAACAAAATTCATCTTTTTGCAGCTAATAATATTTTTCTTATATTTTAAAAACTTAACACAAATTATTATTATTTATTTATTATATTTAAAAATTGTACATTAATTGGCAAACTATGATTAGTTGGTAAGTCACCCAAGAAAAATTCATGATAAAATATAAACTAGGAAATATTTCCATATAAATAAAAATTTGTGGTAGTTAAAGATAATCGATGAATTAAAAGAATGTTTACATTTTTATATTTTTCAAAAAAAAGGTTTACGATTAAGGGGAATATCAAGAGAGAGAGAGAGAGAGAGAGAGAGAGAGAGAGATTTGGTGTTTAGGGTATACCCAAAGGTTTACAGTTTAGGATTTACCCAAGGGTTTAGGGTATATCCAAGAATTTAGGGTTAGTGTTTGGATTTTTACCAAAGGGTTTAAGCTTTGTCGAAATGTTTAGGGTATAGTGTTTAGTGTTTATGATTTAATTTTCTGACGGTTTTAAAATTGGTTAAAAAAATTTCATCTTTTGGCAGCTACTAATATTTTCATTTATTTAAAAACTTCACAAATTAATATATTTTATTTATTATATTTAAAAAACTGTACATTAATTGGCAAACTATGATTAGTTGGTAATTCACCCAAGAAAAATCATGATAAAATATTAAACTAGATCCCATATAATTAAAATTGTGGTAGCTAAAAGATAATCAATGAATAAAAGAATGTTACATTTTTTATTTTTCTCAAAAAAAAAAAGTTTACGATGAAGGGGATACCGAGAGAGAGAGAGAGAGAGAGAGAGAGAAGAGAGAGAGAGAGAGAGAGAGAGAGAGAGAGAGAGAGAGAGAGAGAGAGAGAGAGAGAGAGAGAGAGAGAGAGAGAGGAGAGAGAGAGAGAGAGAGAGAGAGAGAGAGAGAGAGAGAGAGAGAGAGAGAGAGAGAGAGAGAGAGAGAGAGAAGAGAGAGAGAGAGAGAGAGAGAGAGACAAGGAGAGAGAGAGAGAGAGAGAAGAGAGAGAGAGAGACAGAGAGAGAGAGACAAGAGAGAGAGACAGAGACAGAGGAAGAGAGAGAGAGAGAGAAGAGAGAGAGAGAGAGAGAGAGAGAGAGAGAGAGAGAGAGAGAGAGAGAGAGAGAGAGAGAGAGAGAGAGAGAGAGATTTAGTGTTTAGGGTATACCTAAGAGTTTACAGTTTAGTGTTTAGGATTTACCCAAGGGTTTAGGGTATATCCAAGAATTAGGTTTAGTGTTAGGATTTTACCCAAGGGTTTAAATTTGTCCAAGGGTTTAGGGTATAGTGTTTAATGTTTATGATTTACTCTTTTGTGACGATTTTAAAATTGTTAAAAAAAATTCATCTTTTGGCAGCTACTAATATTTTTCATTTATTTAAAAACTTAACACAAATTATATTATTTATTTATTATATTTATAAACTGTACATTAATTGGCAAACTATGATTAGTTGGTAATTCACCCAAGAAAAATTCATGATAAAATATTAAACTAGGAAACATTCCCATATAAAACAAAATTGTGGTAGTTAAAAGATAATCGATGAATTAAAAGAATGTTTACAAAAGGTTTACGATGAGGGGATACCAAGAGAGAGAGAGAGAGAGAGAGAGAGAGAGAGAGAGATAACTACGATCCACTTATGCACTTATAATAATAACATAACATGTAGTATATGAATTAGACATAATGATACATAGAGATTGAGAAAGAAATTACAATCTACTTATATTTATACTAATAGCTAGACGGGTAATATATGAATCATATGAATGCTCGCACGCATGATATGATCGTAATTACCTTTTTATCTTTTTCAAAAAACTAAAAATATTATGATGAGAGAGAGAGAGACTTATATGTAGATAAACCTAAATGAGTAAGATACAAAGATACAACGAGAGTGAAATATAATTACGATCCACTTATGCACTAATAATAATAGCTATACATGCAATATATAAATCATATCGATGCCCGCACATGCATGATTTATTATTTCATATTTCAAAGTATATGATAATAATTTAAACCTCAAAGTATATTTGAATTAAGTAATGTCTGAAATGCTTATAGTTTGAACCACAAAGACTGAATGGAGAACAAATTTAGTTTTAGTAATACATAAAACATATGAATCGTATTTGAATAATACATATTTATATTAATAATACATAAAACATCTGAAGAATAAATTTAGTTTTAATAATACATAAAACATTTGATTAGATATTAATAATATTTATACACAAAACATAAGAATCGTATTATTGCCCGTGTGCGGGCATTAATACGATTCATATGTTTAAAATAAAAATATGTTAAAATCTTAATCTTATTTTTTAAACACTCATCAATACTGATAAAATCTGAGAGAGAAAGAGAGAGAGAGAGAGAGAGAGAGAGAGAGAGAGAGAGAGAGAGAGAGAGAGAGCCATAGAGAGAGAGAGCCATAGAGAGAGAGAGAGATAGAGAGAGAGAGAGCCATAGAGAGAGAGAGAGAGCCATAGAGAGATAAACAAAATGAGTTCGAGAGTAAGATGCAAAAAAAAGAAATATAGAACAAGTTTGATTACACAAAAATTTACGTACATGATAATTTGATTATATATTAATCATATTTATACATAAAACCTATGCAAAGAAATATATAAGTGTGATTACACAAATATTTACGTACATATAATTTGATTAGATATTAATAATATTTATCTTACTCTAATTAGATATTATACACAAAATCAGTTCTTCTTACATGGTTCAAAGAATACAGCCAAATTATGTGGAATCCTTACATGTTTGAAGTCAATGACCTACGATGAAGGTATGTTATTATACAAAAATCATGCATATGAAAATCAAATTGTATAATAATAATTATATCTTTATACGCAAGTTCTTGCAAATGAATCAGAGTAAGATAAATCACACCGGTGATATGTATAAACTATTGAGACTATGGAAAAAGAGGTTGTGGACAAGCTTTTCAAACCTCAACAGTTAAAGATTTGTACAGACATCGAACCATTCTCACTCCCACAAATGATGAAGTGGATAAAATAAATGATTACATGCTTTCGCAGTTGCCAGGTAACATGTTTTGTGTTTACTCTTATGTTCCAGTAAATTTTTACATGTCACTAAAGTAAAGGATTTACATATGTTTCTATCTCAGTGACGTCTATTCCGTAAAATCAGCACGACCGAGATTAAACACAAAAAAACACACAAAACCCAAATTCCAAACTATATATATATACTTTCTAATATTTTCGAAAAATTGCTGATCTAACCATCTCATCCCGCGCAAGGCGCGGATTATTACCTAGTTGAAATATTATAATACCATTTGAACAAGTGGTACAAGCAAGTCTACACTTTTAAAAAGGGGCTCTAATATAAAGAAAGGGGATAGTGTTTGAGTGGGCAGAGAAAGAGATATAGCTTTGAGAATATACACCACATCAATTCAAGAGATCTCCATGATTGAGCCTTCCTTCTTCTTCATTTTCTTAGTATACGTAAGAGAGCAAAAATGGAATCTGAGGGAGGAGTGTTGTTACCATTGTTTCACGAGCATCCTATGATGCCTTGGAATGATCATATGAGGAAAGGTGATTGTTGTGAATGCTTTGAACCTCAGAGTGATGATGGATACTATTGTAAACGCTGTGATTTCTTCGTGCACAAGAAATGTGGGGACGAGATCTCTGAATTCATCAGCGACCACCCATCTCACCCTGATCACACTCTCCGGCTTCAAGAAAAACGAGGTACCAACGTATGTGATATATGTGAAAGGAAAATCCAGAATCTATGCTATAGTTGTGAGGTGTGTGACTTCGACATGGATCTACACTGTGCCAAGTACCCACCACCACATGTTATTGAAAATTTCGAGAAGCATCCCCACAAGCTCACACTTGTCAAGGAACAGACCGTGTTCAACTGTTCTGCTAAATGCGAGAAGACTTCTGAATATACTTTTGGAAAAACTATAGGATATAGTTCAGGCGTGTTTCTCCTGGAATTTCTTATGGACTTTCGTACAAATGTGAAGAATGCGATGTAGTCTTTCATGTGGAATGTGTATGGCACCCAGAAGCAGTGGAGCACTTAATAGAGGTAAACCACATTCATCACTCCTTGCATCCTCTTAAGTTCCTTACAGGTGATCCACCAAACTATTCCGATGGGAAATGTCGTCATTGCGGAAGAAAGGTTCATAAAGAATTGTTTTATCATTGTTCTTCTTGTAATTTCACATTGGATTGGCGTTGTGTTGTGAATCCGCCACCACAGTCTCTTGTGGATTTGAAAGCGCATGACCACCAACTCACCCTCCTTCCAAGGCTCGATTCTTTTACTTGTAATGCTTGCGGGTTGGATGGAGTTCGAAGCCGTTATGCATGCTTTCATTGTGGTTTCATGATCCATCGAGAATGTCTTTACCTTCCACGTGTCATTAACATCAATCGCCATGATCACCGTGTTGCTCGCACTACCGTTCTTGGTGAGGGTGCTATTAATTCTGTTTGCGGGGTTTGTCGCAAGAAGGTGGATTGGACTTATGGCGGGTTTTCTTGTCACAAGTGTCCTCCTGGCTATGTCGTTCATTCTAAATGCGCCACCAGTTTTGATGTTTGGAACGAGAAAGAGCTTGAAGGAGTACCCGAAGAAGAAGAGGACATAGAGCCATATGTGGTGATTGATGAAAACACAATACAACACTTCAGCCACAAAGAGCATTACCTAAGAAGAATTCATGGGAATGATGGTATTCTGTATGAGGAGAACAAACGATGCAGCGCATGCACTAATCCCATCGGTCTCCAATCCTTTTATGGCTGTTTGGATTGTGATTTTTATCTCCATCAGAACTGTGCTGGATGTCCTAAAATGAAACGGCATGTGCTATGCAATGAGCGGCTCATTTTACTTATTAACGAGGAGCTAGAACACTTCAATTGTTATGCTTGCGGTAAGGGGTCCAATGGTTTCATGTACAAGCATGGGAGAGTGAAGTTGGATGTCTTGTGCGGTTCAATTTCGGAGCCATTCGTCCATCCAAGTCATCCCCACCATCCCTTGTATAACATTCCAACAGAAGAAAAGGAAATATGCAATGGTTGCAAGATAGAGGGGCGACATGTCCTCAAGTGCATTGAAGTTGATTGTGGATTTGTATTGTGCTTCAAATGCGCCACTCTACCACAAGTGGTAAAGAACAGGGTAGAAGATCATCCTCTCTCACTATGCTATGGCGAAGAAGAAGAAGAGGCAAGTGGTAAATACTGGTGTGACATTTGCGAGAAAGAAACCAATCCAAAGGAATGGTTCTACACATGTAAAGATCACATGGCTAGTTTGCATACAAAGTGTGTGCTCGGAGATACTGCGGGGCTCATGCCAAGAAGCAAAGCAAAGATGTGGAGCGGATCGTATGAGGTGGTGCTCAATAATAGTGTTACTCGACCATTTTGCTGCTATTGTGAGTCTCGTTGCATGTACCCTATCTACCTCAAGTTCCTTGGAACCTCGGAGACATACTTTTGCTCTACTAAGTGTGCTCTCTTCCTTTTTTTCATACAGTCTATGGAGAGGTAATGCGGTAACTATAAAGTGCAATAAATATTAATACGCCATGGAGGTAAGACGATTTATTCGTTTTAGTTTCTTATAATTCTTACTTGGTGTTACAGGAATCCCGAAGGGAACATAGATGACATGTTGCAGAAATCGATGGATTGAGAGAAGTGGTTATGAAGCCGTTACAACAAACTTTCGAAGAAGAAGAGGGAAACACGTGGAACGTTCTAATTAGCTTCGCCCTGGATTCTGTTACAAGTTGTTTTCGTTTAAATACAGAAAATGTAGAATTCATTCAGAACACTCTTTGTAAACTCTTTCTAAGATCTGGACTTTTATCTCTTTGAATATATCAGTTCATTGTTGTGGGAAGATCCTTTTTTTTTTTTTTTATCAAGGGAAGATCCTTCTCTTTCGAGAGCTTATGGAGGTGAAACTTCGTTTCTTCCTTTTTACGAACGTTTATTCGATCTATCGGTGACTGGTTTTACCTTTAACACTTGGACAATTTCATTCATGAGTTGATCTCCTTACTATACTTATCTTATCCATAAGTTTTGTTATAACAAAGGGTGAACTGTTTTCTTACCAAACAAGAGTTTCGGTGGTTAAAGTTTTAACTGAAAGTAACCTCTGGAATTTTTGGTAAAGAGAAAGCACCTCTCAGTGCTTCAGAAATCTGCCTACTCAAACCGTTCATCTTAACCGTTAATTAGTCGCAATCCACCTAATGTTTTGTACACTAGCTCGTACAGGGACACAACCTATGTCGAACATCTAACTTTTTCTTGTCGTTAGTCCATCTAATCAAGTTAAAAAAAAAAAGAGCGCTTCTTCTCTCTTCTCCAAGGGTTCTTCTTTCTCCAAGCTTCATCCATTAAACATGAGGTAGATTAGAATCCCTTTCATGACTCCATCATCATCTTATTCTTGATCTCTCCTTAACCTTTTGATGGTATTTAATCAGATGACAGTTACTTTACCTGTTTGGTGTGGTGTTTTCTCTTTTGTTATGTTTGCTATGTTCTTTCTTTGGTATTGAAAGTTGATATGCTTTGTCATGTGTGTTTGCAGTCGTCATCCTGAAGTGAAGTGGGCTGAGACCACTGACAAGATCTTCCTCACTGTAGTATTAGCTGCTATTCGAGCATAGAAGAAGAAAGACTCTTTGGTCATAATCCATGGGAATACTGCTGGATACTGTGTGAGATCACTGTATCCACGCCCTGAAAGGAAGCATCACAACTTTCACACGACAAGAAAACATCCATGGGACCATGGAAAATGTCGATGGTTAGTGATTCTAATGATGCAAAAGTAAGCTAGTAATTTTGCAAGAGCCAAAAAAAAAACATGACTAGTATGCCTGAAATAAACAACTCTTCCTCTTATTCTCTTCCTTAACGTTGCACAAAGGCAAGAAGAGTTTGGTGCTAAATAAAATCATGTCTCCTTGTGAAATCTCAACAAGTGAGCACCGACTGCATCACATTTCAAAGTTTCATCAGCACATGATTAGTCCACTATCTGTAAGTTAGGGATGCAAGTAAAGACAAAGCAGTGGCTCCAGTTTTGCTCAGTCAAAATTTGAATGCTTTCATTACTGTTTTACTCAAACCAGTTCATATTATTATTAACGGTTAGATCTGTCAAAGCCCCAGCATCTCAATCTCTCACCGTTTATTCATCGTGGCCCACCTAACGTTTTGTACACTAGCTCGTACAACACAATCACTTCGAGAGAGTTCGAGAACTATAACACAATCTCTATGTGGAGCATCTAAGTTTCTTCTGTCGATCAAAGCTAAGTAAAAAAAAAAAATTTATTCTTTGCGTCACTTCTCTAGGGTTCTTCTTCTCTAAGCTTCATCTACTAAACATGAGGTAGTTAAGAATCCCTTTTAAATAGCTTCTCGGATTCATTTGTGTGCTGTTAGTGTTTTTCCTTTCCTGAGGAATCCGGGAAATAAATTAGGGTTTTAAATTTGGGTTTAGGGTTTATTGTGTTGGCTGAATCTTAGAGCTGTTGGATTCAGGGTTTTTAGGGTTTAAGCTTGTGTTATAATAAATTTGATTTATTATTTGGTATTAATTGAAGTTCCCAGTTAATGGTATTGAATCAGTTACTTTTATATTTGGGTGGTTTCTCTTTTGTCATGTTTGCTATGCTCTTTGGTCTTGAAAGTTGATTGCTTATATAATGTTTATTGCAGTCGTCATCCTGAAGTGAAGTGGGCTGAGACCACTGACAAGATCTTCCTTACTGTGGTATTAGCTGATTCCAAGGAGACTAAAGTTAATCTAGACCCTGAAGGTGTCTTTGATTTCTCTGCAAAAGCTGGTCCCGAGAACCACGTTTATGAACTTAAACTCGAGCTTCACGGTAAAGTCAATGTAGAGGTGAGATTCGTGGACTAACCTGGTCTTGTTTGTTTCATCTGTTGTTGCCTTGTGCAAGGTTCTGAAACCTTTCTTTGACTTCAGGAAAGCAAGATTAACATTGGAGTCAGAAGCATCTTCTGCATAATAGAGAAAGCAGAGCCTGAAAGGTGGAATAAGCTAGTCCGTGGAGGGAAAGCGCCTCACTACGTCAAGATTGATTGGGACAAGTGGGTTGATGAAGACGACGAAGGCAACGCTGGTTAGCATTCGTCATAAAGCTTATTATTGTATATCATTTTTTTTTTACTCTTTGCACTTTATATAAAGTTCTGGAGGTGTTAACTTGTTTCTTACTGTTTGTTTTGATATAGGTGCTGGAGATATGGATATGGGAGGAATGGGTGGAATGGATTTCTCGGTTTATTTCTAGCTTTTGAATCTTGTCTAATCTTTTATTTTATATATATAAGCTTTGCGAATTGACTTCAATGTTGATTCTTTCTTCTTGCAGAACTTTGGTGGAATGGGTGGTATGGAAGGACTTGGCGGTATGGGTGGCATGGGTGGACTTGGTGGTATGGCCGGACTTGAAGGACTTGGTGGCATGGGTGGTATGGGTGGCATGGGAGGCATGGGTGGAATGGAAGACTTTGAAGATAGTGATGATGAAGGTAAGGGTTTATAAAGATCTTCTTAGTCTCTATGTCTGTGTCACACATCTTCTTGATGAACTGAGAGGCACTTTACCGAGTTAAATGTCTTTGTTAGTCAATTAGCTCATACTCCATTTGAGATGATGTTAACTAGTCTTAAGGAAACATTTTGTTCAGACTTTGGTGTTTCTCTGGTTTGTGTCATTAGTTGTAATAAGGTAGTGAAATGGTTTTTGTGACTGCTACAGAATTTGCAAAACCAGGAGATAAGAAAGATGAAGCCGTCAAGGAAGAAGCGAAACCAGTAGATGTCAAGGAAGACAAGTGAAGAAGATGCTGTTCGTTCTAGAGATGAACTCATTACTGTGTTTTGCTTTCAAGTTTATTATTAGCTAAGGGTTATTATTATTATTATTAGCTTTTTGAGTTTATTAAACCCTCTGTTTTACTTCCTCTTTTCTAAAATGTTTTGCTTTTATGGATTTATTTACAGTTTTAAGTCTGCATTTTTGGCATTGCCAAAACATCGAGTTTGCGTGGTAGCCTTCATTGTGTGAAGCTGCCGAGACGACCAAATCTAAACAGGCTTATAAAGGACCACAAAATATTCATATTAACAGGCCTGGACCCACAACCACATGCAAATATGGTGTCAACCGATCATGTTCATATTATCATTCAATGCTTGCATCGCAAAACATGTAACACATTGTTGTACAAAATGAACTAATCATTCCTCTAAAACCTTTAAGATAATGTGTCCAATGAAACAATCATAAGATAAAGATTGAAGACATTGTAACAATCACGAGATCAAGATAGTGTAACAATCATAAGATCAAGATTCAGGATAATGAAACAATCATAAATCTTTTTCCTTTTGAATATTAAAATTATTCGAATCAAAACAAACATTTAAAAACATTTTTACAATGAATGTAGCTGAACGAGTTTAGAAGTTTTTGAAAAAAGTGATTTAGAACAATCATAAGTTCAAGAACCAAGATAACGAAACAATCATTAGATCCAAGACAAAACTGAATCTCATTTCATATTGAAACCACCACATCAACGTAGAGCTTATACATGAATCAGAATATTAAAAACACACACACACGCACACAAACGATCACAGTTCCTACAAAGCATCAAACAATCCAAGACCAAATCGATAAAGACACAGTTTCTTTTTTTTTTTTTTTTTTTTTAAGACACGACCTTTTACCGTTTTTCAAGTGTAGAGAGGTAAATTAGTCCAAGCACCAGAGACATGACCATTCTCACAGACATAAGCCCTCACAACAGGCTCACCATCATCATGAAACCCAAACACCCTCCTCAAACAAAACGACGAGTGCATATCCCACGTCTCGTCGCACTCACAAAACGCACACTTCAACCCCGTGACCTTACTCCCATCGCCACCGTCCTTGATCGTTCTCCACACTCTAGACCTCTTGAAATCCTTGAACACGCCTCTGAACAGCATGTAGTTACGCTTCTCCTCCACGTGGATGCACCCGGGCCAGTTGCATATGTACAGAGAGTCCCCGCGGAACCTGCTCGCCAGGAGCTTGTTGCCCTGCTCGCGGCTGAGGTTCCACCCGCCGGAGGCGAGGTGGGATCCGAGGGACCGGGAGATCTTGCGGCGTTTCCTCGCCGGGAGATCGCCGCGGCCGGGTCGGATCTCGGTGGTTTCGGTGGGTTCTTGTGGTTCGTTGACGGGATCTTCTGGAGGAGCGGAGAGTGTGTCGGTGTAGAGATCGTCGTAGAGCGACCAAAACGGCGCCGTTTCTGAACCAGATCCGACTTGTTTCGAAGCAGATTGAAACGACGGCATTTCTACTAAACCAGATTCGATTGGTTTTGAAACAGGCTGAAACGACGGCGTTTCTACTAAACCAGATTCGATCGGTTTCGAAACAGGCTGAAACGACAGCGTTTCTACTAAACCAGATCCGACTTGTTTCGAAACTTGGACCGGATTTGTCGGTTCAGGTTTCGGATCGAGGCTTTGATCGGGACCGAGCTCACGTTCTAAACCGAAATCGGAGTTCTCGAGGAGAATCCCGGCGTGGAAGAGACCGGGACAGCAGACGGCGAGTTTGTAGAGAGAAGCCCAGCCGCCGGGAGGAGGAAGAGAGGAAGATGAAGAAGCGGAGGGAGAAGGGAGGAGTTCGGAGACGACGGTGGGGATGGAGGAGTAGCACCGAGTTTTACAGCAGACGTTTCGTACGATCGAGGAGAATTTGGTGCAGACGCATGCGAGGCGAGCCCAGTTTCGAGGATCGTCTTGGAGCTTGAAGAAGATGTTGAAGACAACGTCTTCTGGTATGAAGGAGAAGCAACCAGATTCCGACATGGATGATCCCTTCGCTCTCAGCCTCTAAAATTTAATGTCTTATCCACTCTTCTTCACTTTCTCTTCCCTTTTTAATTTCTAAATGTGTATTTATCCGGTGGTTCGATTAAACCGGAATAATTTATTACGTTTAATGTGGATCACACATTCAAACAAGTGAATAATGCGCGACACAATGCAATAAAACGAGATCTTTTTGGAGATTCTTCGAACACACATTGTTGCAGACTTGCAATGAATATGTTAAAATATATTTTCCTGCATTTTATAATATAATGCTTTGAAGTTTTAACTTTTTTTTTTTTGTCAACGGCTTTTAAGTTTTAACTAACAGCACAAATACTAAGAAAATAACCTTTTCAAATATATTTTTCCAAATATCTATTTTACATACAATTCAACTAATCATATAGAAACTACATGGATATAATTACTTCCCTTACTTCTACAGTATTTAAATAAATATACAAATTTCTTTAAAAATATGGATATAATTTATATTTTCAAAATAAAACTTATTTTTGAAAATAAGTTATTTTATCAATCTTTTAAAACAATTTGTATCATTGAAAAAGAAGAGAATATTGAACTCATATTGCTGCAAAATATATCAAAATATCAAATATAAAAGTAAAGATCTTTTAAGAGAATCTTAAACACAAATTGTTACATTTAAAAATTAAATAAAAAACAAGAGTAATATAGGTACTTAAGTCTTAGCCAAACGACAACATATAATGTAGATATGATCCTTAGGAGAATCTTCCAACCAAACCCAGCTCGCTTATCTTTTTGTTTACCTGTAACAAGTTGGTGAGAGATTCAGAGAAGGAGCCAGACTGTTCCAAACAAGTAAAAGATAGTGAGTGCAGTCTAGTGTGCATTACCGAGATGGACTCCTGCTTCTGCTCTTGCTCCTGCTACGCATAGGGCTCTTGGCTGGACTCACCTTGCTAGGGCTCTTGCTTGCTTCCTTCTGAACCTGCAACACGCAAAAGATAAATGAGTATAATTACCTTAACATGTATCTTATCTTTTGGATGGTATAGCTCAAAAACCATATATAGAGCTCAGTAAAGTGTATCACTTACAGGAGGCAGAGGGGATCTTGACCTTGAACGAGATCTGCAAAATTCCGAGAAACAAAATCCAGTTTTAAAATCCTAATATGTTTTCCGTGTATAACAGCTGTTTCACCAAGTGCCTTGATGCCTCATTCCATATCACAAGAAAGTAAAAAGAACACAAAGTTTAGACGATTTCTAGCAGAGAAGGTAAACTAAGACACACAGGCTTTTCTAAGTTAAAACAGAGGGCAGAGATCAAGTGTCCAAATCTATCAAACCCTGTATCCTAAGCACAGCATCTGTTCCATGAAGAATCCAGAACGCTTGACGAAATTTGCAGGTAATGAAAGTATCTTTTCCTAGCTCATCGATGGATCCATATCGATGACACTATAACAATGCGATCCAATGTCTCTCCACTGTTATCCATCTAGCAGCAACGGATATTATCAGAAAACAAGGGGACAAAGTTTCAATTCCAAAGTTTCCCATCTAAGGAGCATATACCTCTGAGACGAAACACTTGTGTACAACCAACCAAGTAAGTAATCCATGATCCAGATATTAATCCCCAATTTTAAGTTGATTGTACGTATATCCATATCTAGGAAACAAAACCATTCTCAGCAATAAAAGGCCAGACTTTCAGAAGAAAATAACTAATACCCTTAACTAGAAGTAATAATCATTTTTAATACATAACTCAGAAGTCTCCCCAATGACTAATTTTAATGAGATGTCAGCAAACTCCAAGGGAAGAGCTAAACCATACTCATGTTTAGATGATATCCAGAGAACATCTAGCATAAACATTTATAAGAGACGAAACATACCCTCTTGGAGGTGGTGTCCTTGACTTAGAGCGGGAGCGAGGAGATCTCGATGTTGATTTTGCAGGCGACCTACGCGAAGATTTAGCCTTTGGGCTCCTGCTCCTGCTCCTGCTGCGGCTAAGACTGCGGCTGTGGCTCCTCCCACGGCTGCGACTACGGCTACGACTGCGGCTTTTAGAATAAGATCTTCCACGGCTAGGGCTTCTCGAGTCCCTCCTTGAGTCATATTCTCTAACCTATAATTAACGATGTACGGAAATGTTAAAGTGCAATAATGAAAGAGAATACAGCTCTCAGAATACTCGTATTAGCGTACCCGGACATAACCACGGGAAAACGCATTCCTAAACTCTGTGTCATCGAGCTTTTTTATCTGTAGAAAATGAAGAATATACTCATGAGTAATCAAAGATGAAACCACAAAAAACAATCAAATATTAGGAACAAGAAGAACATCTCACCGCATACTTCATGTCTTCGTAGCTGGTATAGTCTACGATTCCCGTTGTACCTGTACATAAAATAGTCCAAGACATAGACTATTAAAGCAGGCCACAGACTACGAAGCAGTTAAAACACGTAGAAAAACACAAACAGCTTGACAAACATCTCTATACTTGTGTAAGATATGAGAATATACCTCTACCATCACGGAACACTTGAGAGAAACAGACTTCTCCTCCTTTACGCATGTGATCCTAACACACACACAAAACAAAAGATGATTATACAAAGAACTTTGAAGAGTTTGTCCACACTGAGGTCTTAAGAGTCTTAAATCTGAACCTTGAGGTCTTGCCAAGAAGCAGATGAAGGCAAACCTGACACAATAACTGTATAGTGGGAAAAAAAACCCAAATTAGAGACCTCTCCAACAACTTTAAACACACTAAATCAAAATCCTAAACTAATCATATGTACCTCGGTACTCGGATCTCCTAGATGGGCCACGTCCACGGTCACCACCATCACGACCACCGCCGCCACCACGGCTACCACCACCGTAACTACTACGAGCATCATTAGACGAGCGCCTCCCACCATGTGCTAGCTCCACCTGAAATGGACTCAAAATGCATCAAATATAATAACAACACTTGAAAAACCAAACTTTTGTGGTTGAAGTTGTGAAACATTGAATGATTTAACAAACCCGTAAGGAATGGCCATCAAAGTCATATCCATCACGACCATGAATTGCATCTTCAGCATCTCGAGGATCCTCAAACTAAATCAAATATATCACAAGTGAGCTCATTTGTGAAATCAATTGACATAAAAACCTATTTGTTGTATAACAAGTTGACCTCGACGAAGGCATAGCCAGGAGGTCTTGGTGGGATCTTCAGATCGATTTGAACAACAGGTCCATACTGCCAAGAACAACAATTGTTAATCAGATCCAACATTCAAGAAACCAAATTGAAGAATCAGGGGGAACAGAAGTTGTGTATACCTTACTGAACAAATCTTCGACTTCTCTCTCGCGGATATCGCCGGGAAGGTTCCCGACGTATATGGTTCTACTCGAACGGCTGCTCATCTTATCCTTTAATCCAAAATCAAAAACGCGATTTAAACGATACGTTAGTAATTGAAACGAAGAAGCGTTTCACACACGAAAATAACTCGATTAAGACAAGAGAAAACCCTAGATTTGATCTTAATTTAAAAATACGGTAATGATTCCGTTAAACAAAGGGTAGATATCGATGGAACAGAAGATAAAGGAGAGAGAGAGAGGCGAAGGGATTCACCTGAACGAGAATTGAGATCTGGGTTGGTGGGGGAGAAAGCTTCGGAAAGTGGAGAGAACTCTTCTGGCTCTAGGGCTTTCGAATTGGTCGAGATGATATTATGTTGAGAGTATCACGTGCCTCACGTGTTCTTCTTTTTATCTTTACAAGTTTGTCCCACTGGGGTAAAGTCTAAAGTAAGCCTGCGATTTCGGTTTTCCGAGATCGAACCGAAATTTCGGTTGTTAGTTAACTACTATTTAAATCTAGTTCCAAAGAAAACTGAAAATTGAATTCGGTTCAGAAATCCGTTTTATTCAGTTATAAATTTATTTTCGAAAAATAACCGAATTTTTAAAACAATTAGCAAAATAACCGAATTTTTGGTAATACTCGGTTATCTTCGGTTTTCTCGGTTATATTCGAATTTTTCGGTTATATTTTATAGTTCGGTTATTTTTTTTACCTTATTTTTATCATATTTTGTTTCATTAAATCCTAACCGGACTATATATACGTTATTGAATCTATGGTTTGAACACAAATCTAGATTGGACTTGAAAACATTGTTTAAAACTCAAACATTATGATATGATAACTTTTAAGTTATTTATTTCTAATAAAAAAATACAAATTCATTCAAATTTAGAAATACATGTAGTTCTACATGTAGAAAATATAATAATTGGAAAAAGTAGTAGAAATTTGATGTAGATTTTAATTTTTTTTTTAAAAGGTCATCATGATTGGAAAAATTTGATGATTAAAAATAAATAAAGCTACATAATTTATATTTACTTGATAAATTGTATTTTTATACTACTCAAATTTAGTCCATCAATTTCACATTTTAATAATGATACTTTTAGTATAAATTAATATCCAATAAATTAATACACTCCAAATTAATAAATTTCACTAGTTTTGTGTTATACCGGTTAAAAATATGACATAAATGATAAAGTAATAAGATAAAAATTATTTTAAAAAATCTTATATTTTCTCGTTAGAATTATAAATTAATAATTTATATAAGTATAAATATTTTATTTTAGTTTTGTATTTACAATCAAGTGTAATTATATATTTCTGAACACTTTAAAATTATTTTGATAGAATTTAATCAGATAATATATATGTAAAAAAGGTAATTACATTCTAGGTTTTTTCAAATATAATCTAAAATTTCAAGTCAAACACAAAAATAACTCATACTTTTTTGAAATTTTCTTTTTCTCTATTCACCCTAAATATTTTACCTTATCATCCTAATTTTCACCAAATATTTACAATATTGTCATTGTCATCAATAAACCTACCACCATAAAATGCATTAGAAGACTTCGTGGATAAGATTTTGAAATCATATCATTTATTTTTATTTTTTTAATTTGACATATATTGTTCGTATTGTTCGTATTATGCTTGAAGACTTCCCACCCCAAAGTGGTACAAATTTTGGACATGTATTTTGTGTCTTTTATATATTAAATTATAAATCCAACTTAATATGACTGTTTTGTCTATTATTTAAGAATACAAATTTATTTTTGAAGTCTTCTTTATTTAGAAACTATTTGAATGCTTTTAAATATACAGTTTTTTATATCTAAGACAGATTTTGGAAGACTCTCGGAAGGCTTCTTGAGAAGTCTTCTAATGTATTTTATGCTAGAAGACTTCTCATGAAGTCTTCAGAAAGTCTTCCGAAGTCTTTTGCCCAAAATGGTACAAATAGATGATGTCAAGTGGAGACCAAGCTTATCTATGTTCAGGAATAATATCTAGTTCAATGTATAATAATTTTGTTTATGATGTGTATGTATACAAATTTACTTGTGAATCCTTTTGTAAACTTTAAGAGAAGTTAATCAAAATAATTTGGTAAATATGTTCATATTTTGCCAAAAATACTTGACAATAATAAAGTCATTGATACAATATACCAAGAATATTTTTTTAACCATTCTATCCACTTATAACAAAAAATAACAACACAAAAACTTAGTCAAATTTACTAAAATAAGAGAGAAAGCTAAAAATTCAATTTTGATCTTTTGTGAATTGACTGATTAACAAAAGATCAAAATTAAAATTTTAGTGAAAACTGAAATTTTAAATCTCATAGAAGTTAAATATTATATCTTATGATCTAAAAGATACATTAAATCACATGCTTTGATATTCTTGAAATTACTTAAAACTTTTGAAAGTTGAAAAAAACATATCTTAAAATTATTTAACACTCTTGAAAACCTACCTAACGTAGAAATCAGATTAGTTAGAAATACTAGTAAACATGAATATTTGAAATCTCATAATTATCACCAAATAAGTTATGAATTTCATCCAGCAGCTCCAATATTAACTAATATACATGAATTAACAAGAAAATACTAAAAATCTATTTTACGTTTCGAGAAAATTGAAGTTTAATAAAGATTAACGTAGAAGACTTCCTAAGAAGTCATCTGTTTAGGTCATTTTTGCAATTGCAAATTTACAAATTAAGGAAGACTTCTTAAGAAGTCTACTCTAGAGAAGACATCTTGAGAAGTATTCTTTTGTAAATATTGACTTATTTTTGAATTTGAAAAATTCTCAAAAATGCCAGAAAAAAACTTCTCGGATAAACATGTTAGTTTTGCAATTAACCAAAATTTGTCAGAAATTTGACTTTATATAGAAGTCTTCTTGGGGAAGACTTTGTAGAAATCTTTCCTAGGTCTTTCTTGTAACTGACTATATTTGACTTCTCCAAAGAAGATTTTTTAGATGTCTTCCGTCGGAAGACTTCTAAACCGAAAGTTCGACCAAAATCCAGAATAAACTTTGAGAAGACTTCTTTAGATTTCTAATTTAGAAGTCTTTTCATTAATATTAAATATTTTACTATTATTTTGCAATTGTAAAAACAATCCATGCAGACTTCTTTCGATAGTGAAAAGATTTCGGAAAGTCTTATATAAGAAGTCAAATTTCTGATAAAATTTGGTTAATTACAAAATTAACATGTTTATTCGAGAAGATTTTTCGATGAAGAACACATCTAGCGAAGTCTTCTGAAAGTCGTTTTCGAAGTCTTCTGAAAGTCGTTTTCGAAGTCTTCTCAAAGTCTTCGCGAACAGATCTAAAAAAAGAAAAATTTCATACCTCGAATTTATGAGATGACTTTCTTAGCTTTTCCAAGCACGCAGAACTTTGTTACAAAAGCTATCAACTTGTTAATGACCAAGAATCATGAACTTTAATGTCTCTATGAACTATCACGCTTGGAATCAAAATCTTAGATTTTGGATGAATTTAAAGAGAAAGGGAAAGAGATGTGATTTGTGTTCATAAGTAATGAGATATGAAAAGTAAAAAAACAAAAAAAATTGTGCATTAAGAGTTTTAAATTGGTTGTTCATGGTGGTTCGTATGTGTGTTGATGACAATGACAATATTGTAAATATTTGGTGAAGATGATGATGGTAAGATAAAATATTCATTTTCGAAAAAAGAGTAATGACATTTTCGTGAATTACTCGAACTTTTAGAATAAATAGGGAAAAAGAAAATTTCAAAAAAATATGGATTATTTTTTGTTTGATTTAAAAATTTATGTTATATTTGAAAAAAACCTTTAAAATAATATTATAATTTTAATATCATTAACTTATTTTTGTATATTAGTCAATTAGCATATAATTATGCATTCGTGCAATTCATCTTCTGAAGGAAAAACAAACACTAAATTACTCAAGTCTTCTACTTATGTTAATACAAAAATATATGGTCTAACTTCTACATGTTGGTATCAAAAAGTTTATTTACTGAACACAAATTACTTTTAACTTTGGTAGTATTTTTAATATACTACAATGGTTTGTTGTCTTATATAGTTAGACCATTTAATGTAATGATCATACCGGTTAATTTGTAAAATATATTTAATTTGCAGGAACAAAATTAGAAAAATTTAGTTACTATCATAACTGTAAATATATTATATATGCAATTTAACCATGCATTATATACTGTATAAAATTTATGGTTTTTGTTAAATAAAATTTTGTTTAAAAGAACTACAGATCAAAATCTAATAACTTTGTACACATGATTAAAAAGGTTTAAAACCGCAGTTTTAATCAAGATAACCAAGTTGGTATCACATCGTCTACCTTAAACCAACATTTCCCTTGATGGGAACAGTACGACTTTTCTACGTTCTCTCCACACCATAAATTGACTTTGTTCCTCGTAAACTCAAATATACCACACAAAAGAAAAGATTATAGAGAAAAGAAAAGACAGCCATGTTCGTGAAGCTCCTCACCATCATCGTCTTCTTCGTCATTCTACTCTCTCAACTCCAAAAATCATCTTCCCAGTTTCTCGCCAACTTCAGTACTTACAATGGCTTTCATCCTCCATTCGATCTCATATCCCTCCAAGGGATCGCTAGCGTCACACCTAGGGGTCTATTAGAGCTAACAAATTCAACATCGCATCAAACCGGTCACGCCTTCTACACCCGACCAATCCGGTTCAAAGATACTCCAAACGACACCGTCTCATCCTTCTCCACAACATTTGTCTTCGCCATCCACTCACAGATTCCGACACTTGGCGGCGACGGCATCGCCTTTGTCGTGGCTCCTACATCCAGCCTCCCGTTCGCAAGATCCGGACAATACCTAGGACTCTTCAACCTTGTGAACAACGGTAATGAAACGAACAATATATTCGCTGTTGAACTAGACACGATTCAGAACAACGAGTTCAATGACACGAACGATAACCATGTCGGGATCGATATCAATAGCTTGAAGTCAGTGAAAAGTTCACCAGCAGGGTACTGGGACGAAAAAGGTCAGTTTAAGGACCTTACGTTGATCAGTGGTAAGCCCATGCAGGTTTGGGTCGATTACAATGGTCGTACTAATCAGATCAATGTAACAATAGCTCCATTTAGAAAGGATAAACCTACAAAACCTCTCGTCTCTACGGTCAGGGATCTATCCCCAGTTCTTTTGCAAGATATGTTCGTAGGTTTCTCGTCTTCAACTGGTTTGATTAAGACAAAACATGTTGTCCTTGGGTGGAGTTTTCGCGTGAAGGGGAAAGCTCCTCAGTTAGCCTTACAGAGACTTCCAAAGATTCAAGAGCCGCAGCCCACGACATCCGGAATCTCACCATTTACTTCCGTGTTTATTCCAGTGTCGGTTCCCATTATTGTGTTTATCTTTTCCGTCATCTTCCTAGTGCGCTTCATATTAAGGAGGAGGAGAAAGTTTTTGGAGAAGCTAGAGGATTGGGAAACAGAGTTCATGAAGAACTGACTCAAGTTCAAAGACTTGTACTATGCCACCAGAGGATTCAATGACCTTCTCGGATCTGGCGGGTTTGGGAAGCGTTTACAAAGGTGTCATGAAAAAGAAAGAGATTGCCGTGAAAAGAGTGTCGAACGAATCCTGACAAGGGTTGAAAGAGTTTGTGTCTGAGATCGTGACTATTGGTCGGATGAGTCACCGGAACTTAGTCCCCCTCTTGGGTTATTGCCGCCGGAAAAAGGAGCTTCTTCTGGTGTACGACTACATGCCCAATGGAAGCTTAGATAAATATTTGTATAATAGTCCCGAGGTTACCCTCAACTGGAAACAGAGAATCCCCTATATATTAAAGGAGAAGCATTTTTAAGATTTTCCTTAAACGATTTTTGTAAGAATGCATGAGAAGGTTCGGATCCACGTGTCACTCTGTGAGCGAGTTTAAGAAAAACAGAGCATTTAATTCTTTGCTTTGTTTCCTTATTTGCTTTGTTTCCTTATTTGCTTCCATTACAAGAAACGAATCCAGTTTTTTTTTTCATTCATGCGCGAACTGCGTTGACGTTAAACGTGTAGAAACAAATACATTTCCAACTTATGGTTTGAATCCCCATCTCAGCATGTTGATAAAGAGCGTACGAAACTCACCACTACGAAGCAGAAACACTTTGAAACATCACGTCATCGTTCTCTCCCTTCGAGTCTTGCTGTCTTCTGTTGCGGGTTCTTGACCCCGAGATCGATAAGCCAGCCCTTAGCGTAGACGAGGAGGACAAAAGTTAGGGAGAGCTAAGGGACGAAGGCCAAAGCGGATGAGTTTGAACTTCAGTTGCGAAGACCAAATCGGATGAGTTTTCCGTTTGCAAACAGGGAGAGCTAAGGGACGAGCAAATACGAAGAGCTAAGGGCGAGCTAAGGGACGAGCAAACTTCAGTCCCGAGTAACTATGGAAGATTGAGAGAGAGAGAAGGAAAAGATTTGATACGTTTACGAAGAATAAACTTTATGTTTTTCATAGTCTCTACACTGATTTTTTGTTGTTTTATAGGTCGACCATAGTTATCTATAATTTTCATGTTTTTGTAGAACCGAGCTGCTCGTGGAGCTGATGTTTATTTCCATGTTTCTCGCAAGCATTACGTTAGTAAGTCGTGTATTTTGACAAGGCAAGTGGGTGAAACAATTGCTTCTATGGTGATTTGCTGCTATTCAAAGGAAGTCTTGCATTCAAAGGAAGTCTTGCATTGTGATCAAACATTTGCTGCTATGGTATAATCATAGTTTTTATTTAAGTAATATTCAGAGTCATTTGCTTCTCTGCATAGCCAAAATTGGATTGAATGAACCAGTAACATTATAGTCAAGTTTGATAGACTGTCATGTATTTTTTTGTATGCTATAGTTTGGTTATTTGTGCACACTGATGTTTCATGTATGTAAGTTATATGTTGTATGAATTCTTTGAAGCAAAAAAAAAAGAACTATGTGTGTCTTCTTCGCAGAAGTTTAATAACCAAAACAACAGCTTCAACTAATAAAAGGGTTCTCTTCTCTTTTTTGTCAAGTAAGGTTATAGAAAGAAGCTAAATAGACGTACAGTGCAAGAAAACATATTTGTTTAACTACTTCATTGGCTTAGATAATATTGCATGATAATAATATCGATCAGATTCTGTAAAACACATATATTTTGTTTAATACATACGAGGACGTTTGTTGCATGTTAAGTTTTTTGCAGAATCAGTTAAAAATATATAAATTTTTTTCTTGCTTACCATATTTACCTACTAAATATTTTTCTTGCTTACCAAGTCTCAAATCAGTAAAAAAAATGTTAAATATCTAAACTTCGAACTTATAAGATATCTATTTAACATAATCTAATTTTGCATTTACTTTTGTATTGCCTTTCTTATTAGCAATAATATTGCAACTATATAAACTAAAACACTATAATTACTTTATTAAAAACACAAATAAAAATTATAGAGAGAGAGAGAGAGTTTAGGGTATATCCAAGAATTTAGGGTTTAGTGTTTGGATTTTTACCCATGGGTTTAAACTTTGTCCATGGATTTAGGGTATAGTGTTTAGTGTTTATGATTTAATTTTTGTGACGGTTTTAAAATTGTTAAAAAAATTCATCTTTTTGCAGCTAATAATATTTTTCTTGTATTTTAAAATCTTAACACAAATTATTATTATTTTATTTATTATATTTAAAACAAATTGTACATTAATTGGCAAACTATGATTAGTTGGTAATTCACCCAATAAAAATTCATGATAAAATATTAAACTAGGAAATATTTCCATATAAATAAAAATTGTGGTAGTTAAAAGATAATCGATGAATTAAAAGAATGTTTACATTTTTATATTTTTTCAAAAAAAAAGGTTTACGATTAAGGGGATATCAAGAGAGAGAGAGAGAAAAGAGAGAGAGAGAGAGAGGAGAGAGAGAGAGAGAGAGAGAGAGAGAGAGAGAGAGAGAGAGAGAGAGAGAGAGAGAGAGAGAAGAGAAGAGAGATTTGGTGTTTAGGGTATACCCAAAGGTTTACAGTTTAGTGTTTAGGATTTACCCAAGGGTTTAGGGTATATCCAAGAATTTAGGGTTTAGTGTTTGGATTTTTACCCAAGGGTTTAAGCTTTGTCGAAAGCTTTGTCGAAAGGTTTAGGGTATAGTGTTTAGTGTTTATGATTTAATTTTTCTGACGGTTTTAAAATTGTTAAAAAATTTCATCTTTTGGCAGCTACTAATATTTTTTATTTATTTAAAAAACTTCACAAGTTATTATTATTTTATTTATTATATTAAAAAAAACTGTACATTAATTGGCAAACTATGATTAGTTGGTAAATCACCCAAAAAAATTCATGATAAAATATTAAACTAGATCCCATATAAATCAAAATTGTGGTAGCTAAAAGATAATCAATGAATTAAAAGAAGTTTACATTTTTATTTTTCTCAAAAAAAAAGGTTTACGATGAAGGGGATACCGAGAGAGAGAGAGAGAGAGAGGGAGAGAGAGAGAGAGAGGAGAGAGAGAGAGAGAGAGAGAGAGAGAGAGAGAGATAGAGAGAGAGAGATTTAGTGTTTAGGGTATACCCAAGAGTTTACAGTTTAGTGTTTAGGATTTACCCAAGGGTTTAGGGTATATCCAAGAATTTAGGTTTAGTGTTTGGATTTTTACCCAAGGGTTTAAGTTTTGTCCAAGGGTTAAGGGTATAGTGTTTAATGTTTATGATTTACTCTTTTGTGATGATTTTAAAATTGTTAAAAAAAAATCATTTTTTTGGCAGCTACTAATATTTTTCATTTATTTTAAAAACTTAACACAAATTATTATTATTTTATTTATTATATTTTATAAAACTGTACATTAATTGGCAAACTATGATTAGTTGGTAATTCACCCAAGAAAAATCCATGATAAAATATTAAACTAGGAAACATTCCCATATAAAACAAAATTGTGGTAGTTAAAAGATAATCGATGAATTAAAAGAATGTTTACATTTTTATATTTCTCAAAAAAAAAAGGTTTACGATGAGGGGATACCGAGAGAGAGAGAGAGAGAGGAGAGAGAGAGAGAGAGAGAGAGAGGAGAGAGAGAGAGAGAGAGAGAGAGAGAGAGAGAGAGAGAGAGAGAGAGAGAGAGATAACTACGATCCACTTATGCACTTATAATAATAACATAACATGTAGTATATGAATTAGACATAATGATACATAGAGATTGAAAAAGAATTACAATCTACTTATATTTATACTAATAGCTAGACGGGTAATATATGAATCATATGAATGCCCGCACGCATGATATGATCGTAATTACCTTTTTATCCTTTTCAAAAAACTAAAATGTTTATGATGAGAGAGAGAGACTTATATGTGGATAAACCTAAATGAGTAAGATACAAAGATAAAACGAGAGTGAAATATAATTACGATCCACTTATGCACTAATAATAATAGCTATACATGCAATATATAAATCATATCGATGCCCGCACATGCATGATTTATTATTTCATATTTCAAAGTATATGATAATAATTTAAACCTAAAAGTATATTGAAATTAAGTAATGTCTAAAATGCTTATAGTTTTGAACCACAAAAACTGAATGGAGAACAAATTTAGTTTTAATAATACATAAAACATATGAATTGTATTTGAATAATACATATTTATATTAATAATACATAAAACACCTGAAGAACAAATTTAGTTTTAATAATACATAAAACATTTGATTAGATATTAAATATTTATACATAAAACATAAGAATCATATTAATGTCTGTGTGCGGGCATTAATATGATTCGTATGTTTAAAATAAAAATATGTTAAAATCTTAATTTTATTTTTTAAAACACTCATCAATACTGATAAAATCTGAGAGAGAGAGAGAGAGAGAGAGAGAGAGAGAGAGAGAGAGAGAGAGAGAGAGAGAGAGAGAGAGAGAGAGCCATAGAGAGAGAGAGAGCCATAAAGAGAGAGAGAGAGAGATAAACAAAATGAGTTCGAGAGTAAGATAAACACACAAAACCCAAATTCCAAACTATATATATATACTTTCTAATATTTTCGAAAAATTGATGATCTAACCATCTCATTCCGCGCAAGGCACGGGTTACTACCTAGTTACAATCATTAAAGGCGTGGCATCTGCCTTATTCTTCCTCCACGAGGACTGGGAACAAGTGGTGATTCACCGTGACATCAAAGCCAGCAATGTCTTATTAGATGCAGATTACAATGGGAGACTCGGAGATTTCGGTTTAGCTCGGTTGTGCGGTCACGGTACAGATCTTCAAACCACTCATGTCGCTGGGACATGGGGATACCTAGCCCCCGATCTAATGAGGACAGGAAAGCCCACGACTGCTACCGATGTTTTTGCATTTGGGGTGCTCCTACTAGAAGTTGCGTGCGGTAGACATCCTATCGATATTGATAACGAGAGTGGTGAGAGGGTCTTGCTTGTAGACTGGGTTTTTGGGCTTTGGAATGAGGGAAACATTTTGGATGCTGCGGATCCGAATCTAGGGACAGAGTATGATCAAAGAGAGGTCGAAATGGTTTTGAAGCTAGGGTTTTGGTGCTCTCACTTCAACCCTGAGGCTAGACCAACTATGAGACAAGTATTACATTACATAAGTGGAGATTCAATGTTACCAGATTTCTCGCCTTTGGACTTGCGTGGGAGCGAGATGATGTTGGGAACCCACCACGGACTTAGCGAGATAGGCATGTTTACAGGTGGATCTTCAATGGTTGATTCTGTACTCTCGGGTGGGAGGTGACTTTTAATATTACAACGTTTGTATGCCTTACATTACATATTGCAGAAAAGTATTTATCCACACAAGACATGGAACCATATTGTACGTAGATCTGGTCATGGGCTAGCAAATGAAATATTGGCATTGGACCGCAAAATTATTTGTTACAAAAAAAAAAAAAAAGAAAAAAAAAGGACCGCAAAATTATTATTATTTTAAGTTCTTTTTTTGAAACACTTTTTTTGTTTGAAACACTATTATTTTTAAGTTCTTAATAAATTGACTTTACCCTAAAATATTAGTGTCAGTTCTGGTTGTACAAACTTTATATAGAAAACCAGTTCATTCTTATATTTAATTAGTGTATAGCTGGTTCCTTGACAAAAAAAAATAGTGTATAGGTGGTTGATAGCTGGTTTGATGTCCAATTTGGCCAAAGTATCTGACGACGATGGAGATGAGCATATTTTTTTAATGATAATCTATCTTATTAAAACAAAAACATTATAACTTCTTCTAGGTGAATTTTTATATTAGACATCACATTATTATTCTTAGTCTAACCTTTCATTTAAATATTTCCTTAAAGAGTTTAATATCAACTATCTATCATTTAATTCCACTATAAGATCTATGTCTATGCATCTATTAAATAAAATATATGTTCTTTTCGTTAGAGTATACTCACATTATCATATAAACTATTAAAACTGAAGTACAAAAATAAAATAACCCTTAGTTTTCCTAAATAATTACATATCTATGCCACTGGATTAAATATATCGTTTAACATATTACCTACCATTGATTCACTTTTAATGAACTTGCAATTGTCCGTTGCTGGTGGTGAGATTGGGTTTCACCAATTGTTATTTCTTTGCGTTTCTCCTGTTCCATGGCGATTATGATCGATTTTTAATGGTTTCTATGGTGAATTCAACACTGCATCTCTTCTCTGGCATGGGGTTTGTCCTGCGTCAAATCTGATGTGGGTTTTGTCTCCCTTCGGGATTGTTCTCTGGCACTTAATGAATGGTTTGTCTGGTTTGTTGTCGGCGTTGGTCCGTTGCCCTTTTGGGTTGGCGATTTTCTGTCTCATCTGAAAATTTCAGGCGAGATTCATGGTTGCTAATTGTTCAATTGGTAATTTCAACCGCCATGGCCGGATGATATCAGTTGTGTGTCGTGCTTCTCTGACCTATCACTTATGCTCTCCTTTCATCTCCTGGCATCTGAGAGTTTTTTTGGTTACTCATCATTGGATTAATGTGCGTCCTTTTATGGAAGGGTGTATGATTCCAGTCAAAAGTTTTGTGTTTCTGGTAAGGCAGAGAACGTATGTTTCTCAGGGGGATGGACTTAGTTTTCTCTAAAAACCAGTCATAGTCACTTCAAGAACACTAACAGCAACAAAAGAAAAGAAAATAACACCAGTGGTGAAACTCTTTCTTCGCCTTAGGGAAGGTCCAAACCGTTTTTATTATCATAGCAGTTCTTCTTATTTGCAGAAAGAACTGTTGTTAGCAAACTTTTATGCAGAAATCTGCAGTAGCAATCGATTGAATTATCTTGGTTTCAAATCTAAGAACAATTTTCTCCATGTATAGAAAAAAAAACTCACCATGAAAAGCATCAGCACCCACAAAAAGATAAGGTTAAACTTTCGTGGTGGATGTGAATTGTTCGTAGAAGAACACTGAGTTTTTTTATACTTTTGGTCAAAAGAACACTGAGTTTCTGTTTTTTTTTTCTCGGAAAAAACAGGCTTTCATTCATGTTTTCAGTCTATAATGATCTTAATGTTAATTTGTTAAGTACCAAATACCAATTTTTTATGTTAACGAAAGGGGCCAATTGTTTAATTTAAATTAGTCCTTATAAAATTAGCAAAAATTCTTAACTTATTTTGTATTTTCTTATTTCGTATTCCCTCCGTTTCAATATGATTTATGTTCTAGAAAAAAAATTGTTTCTCAAAAATCTCTATTTTACATTTTTAATGTATGTAATAATAGCAAATTTTAAATTTCAAAAACTTTAATTGCATTTATTAAATATTGATTGGTTAAAAATCATAGGAAATATCTAAACACATAAAATAATACATTTATTGTAAAAAAGTTTCGTATTTTCTTAAGAAGCGTGAAAATTTTAGAATATACATTTTTTTGAAACATAAGGAATATTATGCGAGCACTGTTTTAAATGTTTTTGTCTAAATATTATAATTTCATAAGATCAACAAGTGTACAGTAAAACCTCTATAAATTAATAATATTGGGACTATACTAAAACTATATTTTTATTAATTTATATAGATTATTAATTTATCGAGATACTAATTGAACCAAAAACTCAATTTGTGACTATGAAATTATATTAATTTATTGAGATATTAATTTATAAATTATTAATTTAAAGAAGTTATACTGTATTTAAAACTTTCATATTTTCCATTTAAGTTTTAGTTTTTCAAATAGAATCAATAGAAACATTATATATGAAAAACACAATCTCATAGTTTATAAATGATCGCTAAAGACATCGAGCAGAACACAACTTTATAAAAAATTATGAATATATAATTAAAACATTTAAACAATTATGTTTACGAAAGTGTTAAATGTTAAATACATAGACATAAACCCGTGCGGACGCACGGATCAAAACACTAGTTTATATTATATCATAGTAAAAATATAATAATCCATCTCCTTTATTATAGTCAAATGAATACAATAAATATCTCCAATATAAATATAACACGAGTCTAAGTTCTTAAAAATAAAAATATAAATAGATAGAAACAAAAATAAATATTACACATGTTATTAAAAATATAAATATTACACGAGTAGGTTGACAAAAAAATACAAATATTACGCTAATCCTTTTTTTTCATCAACTTATACAAACTTAAACTGAGTAGGTTGACAAAAAGATACAAATATTACATGAATCTTTTTTTTTACACGAATCCTTAGCCAGTCATTATACAATTTTGACTTTTTGGTCTGATTATTTCCTAAACAATTGATTCAATTAACCAAATAACTTAAGAACACGTTTCCTCTCATCATTAAACTATAATTATCTTAAACACAAAACCCCTTTTAATTAAAAACAATTATTTGGAATCAAATATTGATGAATCTTAAAATTTTAAATAGCTTGATACAGAACTTTTGAAACTCAATAATAAAGATATCAGAACACATTTTCTTAGATGTTCAAATAATCGAGGTTTGCTTTGAATATACACTAAATAGAATATACTAACGTATATTCTTACTTAAATAACAGAAACATCAATTTATACTTTAAAAAAACGATTATTGGAAAACCTCTTCACCAAGTTGAGTCTACTATGCCTAAAATCTCGGTTACAATCAAATATTCACAATCAAATTATCAGATTTGCAAAATCATGAATATGAAAAACCCTCTTCTCCAAGTTTATTCTACTATACATAAAATCTCGATGTCAAGAGATTTTGTATTTATTATATCTGACTTAATAGGTTAGAAAATATTCATTTTCTCCCACTAAAATGTGTGTACAAGTACTTGTCTTCGTATTCATCATTGGACATTCACAAAACTTTTAGAAAAAAATCCCAAAAAGCATAATGTCAAAACCAAATCGTATTGGTTGATATTATATTAGTGTTTTCACTATACAGTTACAGTATAACATCTTTAAATTAATAATCTTAAAATTAATATCTCTATAAATTAGTATAATTTCATAGTCTCAAATTGAGTTTTTGGTTCAATTAGTATCTCGATAAATTAATAATCTCTATAAATTAATAAAAAATTATAGTTTTGGTATAGTCCCAACATTATTAATTTATAGAGGTTTCACTTTATATCTCTAATACACGAATGAAAAGTTATTAATAGGAAAAACAGTTTTAACATTGTTCTTAAACAATATGTTTTAGACAAACTCAAAATTATATAAAACCACATTATGTGAAAAGGACAAATTCCAAATTGTATTAACTATTATAGAATATATGTTATATGTCAAAAATAAAAAAAAATAAAATCCGCGCGGTCGCACGGATCATGATCTAGTAACTTCTTAAACTACAACCTTTATTGATTTCTATGTTCAAACACTTGCACATTTCCTCTCATTGCTGAACTTGTCCTCCCCTAATGGAGTGTAGACCTTTAATTTAGTAAGGAATGAATATGTTTGATCAAAAAAATATTTGAGAAAAGTCTTTGGCTAAGTTGACGCCACAGCAAGTCTTTGGCTATAGTCCATCGCTTTTGGACCGTCTGCAATTTTATCATTAAAGCATATTCTCATTTAAAGGTCCCCAGCAAAGAAAAAACATGCAGTACAGTCCAACTAAGGAGACTTATATTTATATACAAACAGAATAGTACTAATAAATATCATCAAGGAATAATAACAACTCAATAACCAACACAACTGCAAAATTCTTAAGGTGGACCACTAGGGCTGGACATTTTATCCGTTAAATTTGATTCGATTCGTTATCTGTTGCTATTCGATCCGAAAATTCCGGATATCTGTAAGCTTTCAAATCAAATCAAATACTAAAATTCAATATCCGTTAAAATCTCCCCACATATTTGTTGGTGTAATAGTTGTTCTTAACTGATTGATATGTTCTATGCGCTGATTTTGGTTACAAGAAGTCAAGAACTTCTTCATCATTATTATTTTTTAGATTTTTTCATCATCAAAATCTTTTTTCTTTGGGTTATTTGTGAAAATGTAATTAAAAATATATTTTTTGGAACTAGGAAATATGATATTAAAAATAGTGATTATAGAATCGAGAACATGGAAGTTGGTTTGGAGAATTTTGAGTGGTGATTATAGAATGGAGAAAACTAATAATACAAATCCAACCAAATAACAAGGTTTAACTCAATATTTGTTTCTTTGTATTTTGGTCTTAAAAATATTTATAAATCCATTAAAATCCAATTTCAAATCAAATCCTTAAACAAATCACTGCTATTGAATAACATATAATTTTGAAATCTATTTTAAATTTATAGAACCAATAACATTGAATTTGACTTGATTTTAAAATCTATTTTAAAATCATAAAACCAATAACACTAGATTTACATATGAATTTTAAAATCGTAGAACCAATAACACTGAATTTGGCTTTGATTTCCAAATCTATTAAAATACACAAACCAATAACACCTCCTAAGCAAATCACAAATATTAAAATTTGGGGAAGCAAATATCTGATCCGATCCTTCAATATATAAATACATGTATATTGTGATTATTTTTAAAATTTTAAAAGTATAAAGTTATATAATTATTATTCTAACATATGATTTGACAGATTCTATTCACATTATTTTATATCAAAGTATTACATAAAACGAAAGAAAACATTATGACAATTATAATCTTTTGCTTAAGTTTTATGTTATTATAATTGCTAACTAAATTTAAAAATTTACAAAATATGTAGATTCAGTCTTTCTTTTAATTTTTATCTTTTATATCATGCAAACAAATTTGTATCAAATTTTAAAGATTATTTGTATTAATAAAAAAATGAGATATCTGTAAGTATTCGCGAATATCCGCAAATATCTATTTATTTTTCGGATATCAGTTTTTCCGATTATCCAGGAATTTTTCCGAAGCAAAACAAATTGAAAAATTAGATATTCATAACATTCGAAGCAAATCACAAATACCTTCAAAAACCCGGATATCCGATCCGTATCGAGTCCTACCTGCCAGCCATTTCCCTTGATGGGAACAGTACGACTTTTCTACGTTCTCTCCACACCATAAATTGACTTTAGTTCCTCATGAACTCAAATATACCACACAAAAACATAATTCTAGAGAAAGAAAAGACAGCCATGTTCGCGAAGCTCCTCACCATCGTCTTCTTTGTCATTCTAGTCTCTCAACTCCTAAAGTCCTCTTCCCAATTTCTCGACAACTTCACTTACAATGGCTTCCATCCTCCGTTAAATCTCATATCCCTCCAAGGAATCGCTAGGGTCACGCCCACGGGTCTATTAGAGCTAACCAATTCAACGTCGCATCAAACCGGTCACGCCTTCTACACCCAACCAATCCGGTTCAAAGATTCTCCAAATGACACCGTCTCATCCTTCTCCACAACATTTGTCTTCGCCATCCACTCACAGATTCCAACCCTTGGCGGCGACGGCATCACCTTTGTCGTGGCCCCTACCTCCAGCCTCCCGTTTGTAAGATCCGGCGCCCAATACCTCGGACTCTTCAACCGCACGAACAACGGTAATGAAACGAATAATATATTCGCTGTTGAACTAGACACGATACAGAATAAAGAGTTCAATGACACGAATGATAACCATGTCGGGATCGATATCAATAGCTTGAAGTCAGTGAAAAGTTCGCCGGCGGGGTACTGGGACGAGAAAAGTCAGTTTAAGAACCTTACGTTGATCAGTGGTAAGCCCATGCAGGTTTGGGTCGAGTATGATGGTCTCACCCATCAGATCAACGTAACAATGGCTCCTTTCAACCATGATAAACCTATAAAACCGCTTATCTCTACTGTCAGGGATCTGTCCCAAGTTTTTCTGGAAGATATGTTCGTAGGTTTCTCGTCTTCAACTGGTTTGATTAAGACAAAACATGTTATCCTTGGGTGGAGTTTCCGGCTGAAGGGGAGAGCTCCTCCGTTACACTTACAAAGTCTTCCAAAATTTATAGAGTCGCAGTACAAGAGAAGCGGGGACACACCGTTGACTTCCGTGTTTATTCCAGTGTCAGTTCCCCTTGTGTTTATGATTTCGCTCATCTTCCTTGCGTGCTTCATATTAAGGAGGAAAAGAAAGTTTACAGAGAAGCTAGAAGATTGGGAAACAGAGTTCAGGAAGAACCGACTCAAGTTCAAAGACTTGTACTATGCCACCAGAGGATTCAACGACCTTCTCGGATCTGGCGGGTTTGGAAGCGTCTACAAAGGTGTCATGAAAAAGAAAGAGATCGCCGTGAAAAGAGTGTCGAACGAATCCCGACAAGGGTTGAAAGAGTTTGTGTCTGAGATCGTGACTATTGGTCGGATGAGTCACCGGAACTTAGTCCCTCTCTTGGGTTATTGCCGCCGGAAAAAGGAGCTTCTTCTGGTGTACGAGTACATGCCCAACGGAAGCTTAGATAAATATTTGTATAATAGTTCCGAGGCTACCCTCAACTGGAAACAGAGAATTACAATCATTAAAGGTGTGGCCTCTGCTTTATTCTTCCTCCACGACGACTGGGAACAAGTGGTGATTCACCGCGACATCAAAGCCAGCAACGTCTTATTAGATGTAAATTACAATGGGAGACTCGGAGATTTCGGTTTAGCTCGGTTGTGCTGTCACGGTACAGATCTTCAAACCACTCATGTCGCTGGGACATGGGGATACCTAGCCCCCGACCTCATGAGGACAGGAAAGGCCACGACTGCTACCGATGTTTTTGCGTTTGGGGTGCTCCTACTAGAAGTTGTGTGCGGTAGACGTCCTATTGAGATTGATAATGAGAGTGGTGAGAGGGCCTTGCTCAAGGATTGGGTTTTTGAGATTTGGAGGGAGGGGAACATTATGGATGCTAAGGATCCAAATCTAGGGACAGAGTATGACCAAAGAGAGGTTGAAATGGTTTTGAAACTAGGTTTGTTGTGCTCTCACTCCAACCCCCAGGCTAGACCAACGATGAGACAAGTGTTACATTACCTAAGCGGAGATGCAATGTTACCAGATTTGTCGCCTTTGGACTTGTGTGGGAGCGAGATGATGTTGGAAACCCACCATGAACTTAGCGAGATAGGCATGCTTACAGGTGGATCTTCAATGGTTGATTCTGTACTCTCCGGTGGGAGGTGATTTTTGAATATCAGAATGTTTGTGTGCCTTACATTACAGATTATAGAAAAGTTCTAACCGCATGATCATGTTGTTCATGAAATAAATGAAACTTTATGAACTTGTTTTACATAAACTTTTTTTTTGACAACGTAAGCGAACAAAACTAGACTTAGGTTGCATCCTTTTGGCTAGCAACAGGGGCTAATGACCATGGGGCACAACCATTCACATAGGGTATCTGTAGCTCGTGTGATCGGATTCCTTTTGCCAGGCCATCCGTACGGATGTTCAACGATCGTGATACGTATGAAATGGAGAAGTACTGAGGCAACTTGCTAAAGCTTTAATTTCGTCTAATTCTGTTGCCAGGGCCGGCCACTCCTCTTCATCTTTCTGTATCAGGTTCACCAATTGTTGACAGTCATACTCAAAATGCATTATCATGGATCGCCTTTTAATCGTTTCCTGTAGTGCCCATATAAGCCCTTCAGCCTCCGCGTGTAGGGGAGATTCTGCCCTGTTTCTTCGCTTTGCCCCGAACAGGATAGTCACTCCTGCATCCAATATCACAAATCCCATACCAATGTCTTCTCGATCACTTAACCACGAGGCATCTACCAGACATCTCCACCTTGGAGGACTCGGCGGTGTGATCGCTTCATGTTCTCCCTCCATAGCAATGTTTGGCTCGGTTTCTTCCATCGCTGGTACGAGCTGAGCAATGGTCCAGCTTTCTGCTTCACTCGTGGCTAGTTGAAGTGTGTCTAGCGATGAGAAATCCTTGTTGTTGAACAGCTTTTCATTGCGCGCTTTCCATATGTACCATATTATCCAAGGAAAGATCTTCATCGTTTCTGCATTTCCGCCATGTTCCTTTGCCTTCCGTAGAAGATAATCTATATTTTTAAAAAGGGATTGTCGCGGGAATAACCCCGGAGCTGCAGGAATTTGGGACAATGCCCAGCACTGTAGGGCAGGTGGGCACGCGAACATAGTATGGTTAATGATTTCAGACTCTGATCCTGCGAACACAAGTACTCTCTTGCGCACATTGTCGATCTCGTAAGCTCTGCGCCGTAGAAATTTTGGTATGCAAACTGTATAAATGTCTTATATATTAAAAGAGAATCATTGTTATTTAATGCTTTCACACTAAATTACACATATGACAATTTTACATCGACTTCATTTTGAGTATGCTGATGTGTCGACCTCACAATTATTTAACAATTAATATGTTCACATATTATTATTTTTTAAATTTTACCCAGTGCCGTGCGAAGCTTTGATGAGGCTTGAGGCGAATATAAAAATGGGGCCTCTTAAAATAATTTTTTTTTGCCAAAAGTATAATATATAGTTAAAAACATATTAAAAACTAAAACAATAACTTGAAAAAACCTAAGACATAATTTTTCTTCCTTTTTTTTCAATAAATTCTTTCACCAAAGTTTCATAATCTAAATTCCTAAGTAAATCTCTTTCTATAGATATGACTGCTAGATCATTTAGCCTTTCCTGTGACATGGTTGATCGTAGATAAGAATTTATTAACTTTAGCTTGGAAAACTTCTTTCAGCAGTTGCAACTGAAACCAGAATCGTCAATAATATTTGGTAAGCAATCCATGTGTTTGGATAACACTCTTCTCTTCTTTTTAAGAAGTTCAAAACGTCAAGAGGTCTCTTGTAATCTTGTGGCAAAACCCCTTTTAGAACCATTAGTTCAAAACACAAATCGTCCCCAATAACATCAGAATGATTTCCATGCTTTAAAGCAGCTTCAAGATTTGTACAAGATACCATCAAACTATCTTCACTTGCTGACTTCAGTTTATCCAAATCAAACAAAAAACCAAATGTTTGTTCATACTTCTGAAATTGCTCAAATCTTGTTTCAAGAGAACAAAGAGCTCGATCCATGACTTGAAGGAAATAAGAAATTCTGAAGCTCTCTTCTGGAGATAGATCTATAGACTCATCTACTAACTCTGATTCTTCATCAAAAAACTTTTTTCTTTTGATGACACGTTTTTTCTTTGCTGGGAACATGGCTTCAATCTCCATAGCTTCTGCAATTTGTTTAACATCTGGTTTTGCACTTTCAAAGCCTGTCTCTCTATAACTCCGGAAAAAAGAAACAAGTCCTTTCAACTGGGAAACAGCAACTTCAATATTCATGTCTTTTGACTGCAAACTCTTGCTTACCGTGTTAACAGCAAATAAAAGCTTGTACCAAATCACCATAGACAATAAGAATTCATAATTTCCAATCCCATGTGTCTCACTTGTAACAAGACACTCAACAGTGCTTTGTGTACTCGGATCATCAGTAGTCTCTGCTATATAAATTAAAGCATCTCTTATCTTTGGAGCTTGAAATCTAATTGCCTTAACACAATTAAGATGACTTTCCCACCTAGTCTGTGATAAAGATTTCACTGTCAGACCTCCCACCTTGTCTTCTAAAATTTTCCAACGCTTCGTTGATGATGCAAAGACATTATATATACACTGGATTATCCCAAAAAATGATATGGCTTTGTCAGAAGTGTTTGCCATGTCACAGAGAGCAAGATTAAGACTATGACAACCACACGGCGTATAGAAGGCACGTGGATTAACATCTAGGAATCTTTTTTGTACTCCTTTATGTTTTCCTTTCATATTGGATCCATTATCATATCCTTGTCCCCTCACATCATCAATATCTAAATCAAGAGAAACCAATACATTCTGAATCTCACGGAAAAGCCCTTCTCCGGATGTATCATTAACTATCAAGAATGTGAGAAAAAAATCTTCTATCTTAGCTCAAGCTGTTGACACATCAACACATCAAAGGATAAGAGTCATTTGTTCATGATGACTAATATCTGGAGTACAATCAACAATGACTGAAAAAAATTGCACTTCAAATCTTTTTAATGATCATACCTTTGATCTCATCAGCCATCATTGCTATCAACTCATTCTGAATTTTGTTGCTGAGATAGTGATAACGAGATTCCCCATCTTCAAACCGTCTAACATGTTCTCTCATTACCGAATCCCACTCAGCCATTGAATCAATAAAGCTTAAAAAAATTCCATTGCCATCTACTTTTAGCTTTTCGTTTCCCCCACGGAATGCTAAATTTTGTTTAGCTAGAGTTTTACCAGTGAAAAAATTCTGACCGTGACATCTTTCCAATGATTTCTCTCTCTGCTGAGTTCTTCTTGAATGTGCTTGTCAATGGTTTGGTTTTTCTGCAGCCTTAATTCAAGTTCCATCCACTTGCTCATACATTTGATATGCTCATGACTTGTCTCATGGTACCTTAACCTTTCCAAAATATTTTTCCAATCATTGAATCCCTTAGATGCCATGTGACTCGGATTGTTGTCGCGAGTGAACAACTTACAACAAAAACAAAAGAGTTTATCTAGTGTTTTTGAATAAACTAGCCAACGTCTGTCTTGCTTCTTTCCATTGCTCAAAGATCTTATATAGTATGCATGAGAAAAATGTCGACCACTTGCCTTCTCTCTTGGAAACACAAAATCACTTGGTAGTCTTTCAGCAGGACCTTTTTCAACCATGACAAGCCTTAATCCAGGTTTGAATTCTCCCCAATTTCCAGGATCATAAATATCTAAGATTCTGCCGATATCGGTATTATCTTGATCGTTCACATCATAATTCTCCTTTTCACTTAGACTCTCATCCTCGTCAATGTCAACATCAACATTATCTTCATTCTTCTTTTCTTCTTCGTTAACATTCTCATTATTTATTTCCTTCTCATCTTCCATTGGATCATCAAACTCATCACTACTTCTATCAGATTCATTAAAATTTGCTGGTTGTTGTACAAGAAATCTGTCCATGGAACCTTGCATTGATCTCGTCAATGCATCAGCTTTCTCTTTTCTTTGTCTTTTTTTGGCTCCCGATAGATATATTCTCTTTGGAGGCATAATTTCTGAAATTAATAAATAATAATTAGAAATAATCACTTCAAAAAGCTAACAAACAAAGCTATATTAGAATTCTACAAAGAAAATAAATACCTTACTACAAAATTTGAAGATCTGGTGATCATGAAATAGCAAGAGAGAGTTGATGGTAAATACTAAATAGAACAAAGACAAAGACGTGTGTTGGCTTGAAAAAAACAGATTGATATGAGATTGTGTTTGTATATACAATATTTAGGAACTAGATAATAATCCGTGCCCTGCGCGGAATGAGTTTTCTCAAAAATGTTGTATTTAAATATTATAAATAACACATATTTTATTATCAATAACCATTTTTACATTTGACTAGAGATGGACATTTGGATACCATTTACTTTAGTTTTGTTCTGTTCGGTTGAAATCTTTGCTGATTCGGTTTGGATTTGGTTTGGATAACCCATTAAAATCATTTAAAAAATATTAAAGTTCATACATACTTTAAATTTTTCAAAATATAAAAATAAAAATAATATATAACATATAAATTTCAATAATGTATGCCAAATACATAATATTAACATAAAATTGGTTTAGCTTAAATATTTGAATAGGAAATCAATAGATATTTTAAATACTTCTGATGTCTTGAGTATCGTTTAGCTATTTTAAAATATGTATTTTTAACTAATTTTATATATTTCCAAGAATTGTGGACAACTTAAAAACATCTTATATATTTTGTATATTCTTCTAGATATTAAAGTTAAAAATAAATAATATATTTAAGTATATAAATCTGCTTCGAATATACACGATATCTGAATTTTTTTGGTTCGAATCGAATTTGGTTTTATTCTCCAGATACCAAAATTTTAAACTCGTTCGGATATCTAACCAATTTTAGTTAAAGTTAAGTACTAATTCTTCGGATTGCCTTTGGTTCAGTATTTTGGATTCAGATTTTTTGCCCAATCCTATATTTTTATTGTAACAAAATTTTAATTTAAAGTGATGATGGTTTGCATTGATTTTGGGTATGCAACAATTTTTAAACCAAAACACATTCTACTATGTATGTAGCCCATTTGGTTAAACATTAAAAAATGTTCTACGCTCATTTAAGGAAACCAGTGTGCTGAAATAAAAACGTTGTCATTTCAGATTATCAAAATCGACACTTTAAAGTTCAAATTACTCTCAATCGGTGTTGTGACGAAGAAACAGGGATTAGGATTAGGAAATAAGTATTTTTCTGCAATCCATATTCTCGCTCCATATTCTCGCTAGATGATTTAATAGCTTCTAAATATATATTCAGTGTATCGATCTCTTTTAAGATTTTTTAAAAATATTAATTAATAAAATCTTACACATGCTAGAGTAATTAATTGTTTTTCAATTAATATATATATATATATATATATATATATATATATATATATATATGGGATTAGAGTAATCACATAAATCAAAAAATACTTCTTGTTTATTTAAAATATTTTTATGGTAAATAAATCAAAATAATTATTATATTATTTTATATGGTATATAATTAAATTTCAATGACATTGACATAGATATATAGTATATTTCAATATAAATATTTATTATCATATGATTTTATTAACATATGTATATTTTCTGTAACAATAAATTCAAACCATTAATTCCAAAATTTATCGGAATGTTCATTATATATATATATATAAACATCGTGTCTTCAGAGTGCTATTATATAAACATAGTGTCTTCATAATGCTATTAAGAAAAATATATATAAACATAGTGTGTTCAGAATGCTATTAAGAAAAATAACAAAACACATTAGTTTAGTATGATATATATAGTCACATAGGGATAAAGTTTAGTGTCAACCCCAAAAATTCATAAAGTTTTGTGTCAAACGAATATTCGCGAAAATACAACCCCAAATTCATAAAGTTTATATAATTTATTATTTTGGAAAGTATTATATGCAGGGGGAAAAATTAGAAAACATTGACTATTATATTTGACTATATAGTTAACCTGATCGAATATTTATGGAGACAAAATTAATTAATATATGATTTTGGAAAGTATTATATGAAAGGAAATAAAATATAGGATATTATTTAATGATACTTTCACTCCATCCAATATTATTTTGCAGTGTCAACAGTTATGTTGATTCCTTAATTAAAAAGTCAATGTGTTTAATTTAAGTGATTGCATGAAATTTATGGACTTCTTTTTGAAAGTATTGTACAATCAGTTATAAGCCAACAAACGTAAAACTTATGTATATATATATGTTTAGACAAATATATATATACAATATTATCTCTTGGCCAAAAACCCAATTAATGTTAATATTATATATATGTTTAGACATATGTTTATACAATATATTGGCCTAACCAAAAAACATGAACTTAATTAGGCTGATTTGAAAAGACATGAACTTAATTATTTGGTCCATATTAGTTTTATAGACATTGTTAACAAATATATATGAGTTATGGTCATTATTCATTGTATCAGAATTTGATAATGGGATATGAAATGGTTGAGTATCAAAACAGGTTATTCATTAACAAAATGAATAACGCAATTGAAATGTTAAGTATGTAAAATTTATCGGAATGTTTATTATGGAAATAAAATGAAAACGATAATTATGGATGCTAATGAATATGGAAACATAATTCATTCACGGTATACATAATAATGTTTATAATGTATTTTCAATCATACAGAAAAAATGCTAAAGTAAAGAGGACACAACACTTTATATTCATTAATACTTTTAAAAAAATTTTATTAAACCTTTTCTTTTCTTTTCTTATTTATTTAAAATCATTTTTCAGAACTTTTTATTCATTATACAGAAATTTTGTATTACTAAAATACCATATAAAGTGTTGCCAAGTGAGAACGGGTAACTAATAGTTCTTTTACCTATAAAGTTTCATCAACTTATATTTGTGATTTTATTTTATTTATTACCGAATGAAAACTGCAGTTCAATGAATATTTAATAAAATTTGGTTTTAACTATATATTGTACAAAAATGTTAACTATGGAAACTATATCGGTATGTTATATATGGAAAAAAAATTACGATCATGATTGATTGAAATAATAAGTAAGGGATTGATTATGTGTATACTCTTAATAATACTAAACTTTGGACTGATTTATCAATGACATATACATGTAATTTTTCTAGTAATGTAAGGGTTTTTTCAAGATGGTTGTGAGAGTGAATGTGAACATGCCACCTAGGAAATGGCATTAGTTTAAATAGCACATGAAGTGAAAGTTATTTTTGTTAGTGCTTCTAAAATAATATATAGGGGATCTTTAAAGTAGTCGTTTATTTTCCTTTTTAAATTAGGAATTTGACATATGTCGGACAATATTTTCTTTCTCAAATTTGGAAAAAGTGACAATAATTTTTTTTAATTTAGAAAACATCTACAAGCAATTTAGGTTATTGAACTTGGGTTGAATGAAAAAATAATTGAGTACCACTACTATGCTACTAGTTTTTTTTAGAAATCTGGGGCCCTAAAAATTATATATTTTGGGGGTCTGTGGCAAAAGCCTTTTTGAAACCACATGAAGCACGGCTCTGATTCTACCGTAGACAATTTAATGTGTTCACACTAGTTGTTTTTTAATCAACTCATTTTAGTTCTTGTATTTTTAACATTTGTATTAGTGAACTGAAGTCATCTTCGTACAACAACTGAATAATATCATTTTTAAAGAAATAAATTAAAAAATGATTAAGATTCACATCAACTAAAATAGAAGAATGAGAGTGTTTTTAGAAACTGAAAGTTTTGTATCTTGCCAAACTTAGTCATGGTGGAAGCTTTTGTATACGGAAACAATTGTAATTGGTTATGAATTAAGAAAATTGAGGTAAAAATACCACACAAAAAGTCGGATCGTTAGTAAGCCAAATATTGTTTTTTCTTGACGGAGTTTAAATATCAGACCAAATATTAGAAACATAATCAGATTATAAGAAAAAAATCAAAAATAAGAATTTTTTAAAAGAAAACAAAATTCGTGAATTGAAAAAAGAATTCGGGTGGTTGAAGAGTGAAAAGTGAAGAGATCACATTATTTTCCACGTAATTCTAACACTTTTCACTCGATTGTAATATATTTTGTTATATGTACCAAGAATGTTTTTAAAGAAAATATAGGTTATTGGTTTTAGACCATGTCATTTTTGCAACATGTCCAAAGATATTGACAAGATTCTCAACCATTTTTATTGGTATTTTTAAAGTATAGTCCAATAATTAAATAAATTGAGAATATTTGTTTTAGATTGGTTTTATTTTCCTTTATTATATTAGTAAAAGAAAGTAAATCTGGGTAAAACATTTGAATCCAAAGAACCAAACTGAATTATATTTGAAAGCAATACTAAACACAAAATTAAAACTGAAAGCAATACTAAACACAAAATTAAAACTAATTAAGTACTAAGATGGATCTAAAAATTTAATATCCAGATAATCAGACTCGAATGTGATCCAAACTAAAATATTTTAGATATCAAAAATATCTATATCAAGGTTATATATTTAAATATCGTAATTATTTTAAATTTTATATCTATTAGATATTCAAAATATGAAAATATCTAAAAAATATCAACATAGTCACAAGTAAATATCTAAAATAACAGAAAATGGTCAAAATACTGAAAATATTTATTTTTTTCTCCATCCAAATATTTGAATTGGATTAATTTTATGTAAATTTAAATAGTCTTACATTTTCAAATTTTTATGTTTTATATTATTTTATTTTAATATTAAATCTATTTGGATTTTTGTTAAAAACATAAATAAAATGGGTATTCAAACTCAAATTGTAACCGAACACGCAATGATTTGAACCAAATCGAAACAAAATTTGTATATATTCGAATATAATTTAAATTTCTAATCCTAAAAATCTGAAATCAGAATAAATTAACTGAATCCAAAAGGATATATAAAATACTAGTCCAAAATGAAAACTATACAACAAATCTCTTAATACAGTATACAATAAATAATATAATAAACTATTTTATTCTGCATATAGTGCGGATTACTACCTAGTCTTTTAAATATCTAAATTACTTTATGTAAGGCATCAAAAAATTAATTAACTTGGGATATTTCTTTTATCTTAGTTTTTCGTTTTGAGTACTTTCTGTAAGATGTTGCACATCATCATATTGTTAATTTTGGCTCAATCATTTATGTAGGTAACCTTCTGATATATCAAACCGAACAAGTCTATTTTGTTGGCTCAACAATTTTTATTGGTTTATTGTGTGCGTAAAAACAGAACCAAACATGGTAATTCAATCGTGTGAATTCCATATGCAGTAAGCTTTCAGTTATTGCTCAAATTTCAAAGAAAACTAAATGTTTCCTGAACCATGTACAGAAATAAAAGTTACTATTTAAAATAATATATTGTTAATTTTTATATTTTACTATTTGTTTACAAAATTTAAATTTTAATTTAATTATATGTAAAATAAGATAAAATAAATATTATTTTATATTTTCATTCACAATATATGTATATATTTAAAATGGTAACTTTGGAAAGTTTTTATCTATTTCTTTTGGTTAAATATATTAAATCAAGTTCTATAATATTAAGAGAAAATTTTGTTAGGTATAATAATTATCAAAACATAAAACTAAATAATATTTCTAAAATTTATAGATATTAAAAAGAAACTAACTAATGGTATTGAAATTAGAAAATTAAAATTTTTAAAAAGTTGCATAAATTTTTGAAGAATTGTTTTAGTAATAGATTATATAATTATAAAATATAATTAAATATTATTTCAAAAATGTAAATATCGTTATATTTCTATTTTTACTATTATATTTTTTATTGTTATATTAGTGATGTTTTATAAGCTACTACCATATTCTTAAAACTTTACCAAAAATATAATTTATCAGTAAATTTAAATATCACAGTTAGTTTCAAGACCATATATGTTATCATTGTTAGTATGTCATATCATTATTTTTTTTTCAAAATTAATGTAATGATGACACATGACAAGTTATTTCTCAAATAATATCTAGGGATGCTTAGCTTAGCGTCTAACTTGTTGGTGTTGACCAAGAGATTCATTCTGTAATGTCGTTTACTAAGGTGAGGTCTATTTGTTGTCATGTGAACTTGGATTCACATAAAAATGAAATTTCACATGTATCTTTGACTGAGAATTGTTCGACCAAATTAATAAACTAATCATTGATGTTCATAATTTGTAACTAAATGCTTCTGAATTTTGTAGGTTGCTCACTAAAAGAAAAGTTTTGGCCCAACAAAATACTTATGTACCAAAAAATCGAAAACTAAACCAATTTGGTAGAGGCCAAACATTTTATATGCTCAAATATAAAGTTTATTTTTCAATAAAATATCTTTTAAATATTGTTTATAAATTCATTCTGCACAAAGCTTGAATCTCATTCAAATATATAGATAATTGTGAGAGAGTTTTTATAAAGAAACAGAGGTGATATATATATATATATATATATATATATATATATATAAATGATCAAATCGATTGTTCATGTAGAAACAAAAAAAAATTATTGTGTATGTATAGTAATAGTGGACTTCACATAAATTATTTTGTCGATTCGGTGCTGTTATTTTTGATTTTTTCTTTATGCACGTTTTACAACAGGTAAATTGGGTTTTAATATTTGCAAAAAAAAAAAAAAAAAAATTGGGTTTTAATTACGCATGATATTTCAAGTGTTCTCACACTCATCTGTGACAGCGAAATAGGTCAACCCCCGAAGTCTTTCCTTCCTTAGGTTAAGCTACGAATTTTCCTTTGGAAAAAATACGACTTTTATGCGTTCTTTACCCAACATAAATAGACAGTTTCTCATAAACTCAAATATACCAAATAAAAAAAGAGTGTTTTTATAGAAAAGAAGAGAGCCATGTTCGTGAAACTCCTCACCATTTTCTTCATCTTTGTCAGTCTACTTTTTCAACTCTTAAAGTCCTCTTCCCAATCTCTCGACAACTTCACTTACAATGGCTTCCATTCTCCACTGACTGCTAACATAACCCTCCAAGGGATCGCCAGCGTCACACCCACCGGTCTACTAAAGCTAACCATTTCATCAACAACGCATGAAACCGGTCACGCCTTCTACAGCCAACCAATTCGGTTCAGAGACTCTCCAAACGACACCGTCTCGTCCTTCTCCACAACGTTTGTCTTCGCCATCCGCTCCGAGTTCCGGACACTTAGCGCCCACGGCATCGCCTTTGTCGTGGCTCCTAAATTCGTCTTCCCGGTTGAACACCTCGGGCTCTTCAACCTTAACATCGCAAGTAAAGAAACAAACGATATATTCTCTGTTGAACTAAACAGCGATATTAATGATAACACTATCGGAATAGATATCAATGGCTTGTATTTAGTGAAAAGTTCACCTGCGGGGTACTGGGACGAGACAGGTCAGTTTAAAGACCTTACTTTGAATAGTGAAGAGCGGATGCAGGTTTGGGTTGATTACGATGGTTTAACACTGTTGGAACTATTTTTTTAGCAATGTATTCATATGCTAAAAATAGAGTTAGTGTGAATGAGAAATGGAGGTCTAATGTGTGTGATTTGAGAAACTTTTATAAAGTTACAAATATACACATTAGATATTTGGATTTGGGTTTTGATTTGTTAGTTGGATTTCATGTTCATTAACTTAATCATATAAACCAAATATATGTGATCTTTTATATTGATAAAATATAAAAAAGAAATCCATTTAAAGTATATTATTTTGTTTGAATGAGTCAAATAATAATAATTATACTCTTTAATTTTTTTGGTCAAAATGTGAAATGAATTCACATAATAATGACAAGAAATAAAAGACTCCATTAGTGCACCATGGGAGGTTTCATTTTATGTTAAAAAATGAAACTTGTGCTTCTCATTGTTTTCTATATAAAGCCTCATGGCAATGTAGAAAAATACACATCTAATACCAAAAGAAAAACCACATTCTCCTATATTGAATAGTCATGTTAGTATTTTTTATTTCTTGAGTCTGAGAGTGCAACACAAAACTAGGGTCGATAGATTCTGTTTTTCGGTGATGGTAAACAGAAACAATGCTGCAGTTGTATCCTGGGAATCTGAGCGCTATGCAACTGTCACACTACGGGGCGTTTAAAGATTTAAGGAAAGAGATTAACCATCTCGACTCTGCAGTTTTTTCTTCATTCATTTGTTTCGGTATTGTATTTTTTGATTTTTGTTCTTATTATTTTTATAAATATCAGTTGTCCCTATCGTAGTGAAATAAGGTTCCTACACTCTTAAATCTTTAAATATTGTTTATGCTTTGCACTAACAATACTGATATTTGTTAAAAGTTCTGGTTTTTAAGAACAGGCTAATCAACAGTCTCGAAACAAAATCTGGAGCTGTGCTTTCTCCAACCAATTCTGCTATTGTGTAAAGTTTGTATTATTTTACTAACAAAAACTGATTTTTTTTTAAAGTGTTTTGTTGTGAGCACAGGAAACAAAGAACTCATGGCGATGGTTGAATGATTATGTGCTGATCGTGAGTTTTAACAATCAACATTTGTTATAATCTCTACTTGAACCGGAAAAGGGAAGTTAGTTCTGAATATTTTATTGGTTTCATCTCTGAACTTTATTTATTAGGCTTCTAACGATTGGTTTTTTGATTATTTACTATCTCATAAAGGTAAATATCAAAAGAATTTGTTATTAGTCTCTAAGGCTTTGACCTTGTTTACCGGTTTGAGTCTCACTTTTGTGTAAAGTGAAACTATTTTTTGGCATTGATTTTGGTCATGAAAGCATTTCTTAAGTGTGGTCAAACACATGCGTTAAGATGATCAAATAATTTATTTTGTTCAAAGTGTGTTACTGATTTGATTTGGTTAAAGACAATTTATTTGAAGGAGAATGTCTAACGTTTTGTTTTCTAGTTTCAGATTTTTTTTTCTGGAACAACTTAATTTAATTATTAAGCACATGAATGGATGACCATGAGAAAACAAAAAGGAGTCGAGTTTAAAAAATATGATGAAAACATATTTATAAACAACATTTTTGATCTTTTGAGATCTAGTTGTATGGATGGAAATGAATTTTGTGAGTCGACGCCCCAAATTAAATTTGGGAGAGGTCTGCCACATATAAATCATTTGCCATAAGAAATAAAATGTTTGTTGATATTAATCAAAACATTTGTATTTCGTCAATGCTTAAATGCACCTCTTAAAAAGGTTGACCATACAAAACCAGTGAGAATTTTTAGACCAATATGACTGAAACTTACATGTGTATTGTAGTTTCTAAAGACAATATGTTTGAGAATAACCATAAAAAATGGTGGTTTTGATGGTACAAACAATATCATATAATGATATGTATAATTGCTAAAAGCAAAAATATGTTTTGGAAAATTAATTCAAAATATATACAAGTTAGATTTATAAATCAACTTGAGAGAACTATGAAAATAGTTGTATCTAAAAAGTCATTTTCTGAGAATGAAATACATTCTAAAGAAAATTGTAACAATTTTCGAAATTGTTTTTATTATTCATTTAAATCTAAAGGAGTTATAGATTAACTTTCTAAACTCTTAGGAGATGTTAAATGTAAATATACATGTTTTTGAGCTATCTCAAGAAATGTGGGGGAAGCTTTGCTTACCATATAAAGTTATTGGCAAGATGCCAAATGAACTTTGTGATAGTTATCAAAATATAATTAAAAAAAAAAACTAGTGTTATACACTGAGTTTTATGTATAATGGTTGTTTGTATCTTGAAAAAAAAAGATGACAAAAATCATTAAACAATTGATCTCGACTAATCTCAAGAGATTATGTTCACTGTGATGACAACCTAGGATCCTATTACTAAAGGTGTGTCATGAGATCAAATTGTAATATCATCAAGAGGAATGGGTTTAGCCTATGAACTAAGATGAGGTTTGGCGGTAACTCTACTTATCAGATTGGAGATCCCAAGAAATAGGTTCAAGGAGACAACTAAGTCAAACTAAATCTGCCCAAAGCACTGTCAGACTTCGGTCTGTACCCAGTTCCCAGGATGATTAAACAGTGCTACATGTAAGGAATAAAGGATAAGCATTTGCTTTTAATGATTTGTGCCAATTGTTTTGAGATATGAATGGAGTAGTACATGATATTCCTCTAAACAAAACTAATGGCAAATCACCTTGTGAGTGTGAAATGGGGCCGTTTCTAGGAGAATAAAAAGGCTATATTCTCCAAGTTCACTCATGATAACCAGGACTGTTCACGGCCACAATGAACACAATAGAGAACCTAGTTCTGTGAGAGAATGAAGCTGTGTTTTGGCTATTGTCTAGGTTTACACCAAAGCCCGGGAGGTTCAAGACATCATGGCCACCTCCTGGCCGAGTAAATCCGATAGCTATTAACAATGACTGGTTCAAGGCTGAAAAATTGCTACCAACTCATCATGCAGTGAATTTCTCGCTTGTACTCTCAAAAGTCTTTAGGTGAGTCTTGTCGAGTCTTGTCTAGGAAGTCAAGTCTGTCGAGTCATCTAGTGTCTAGAAGCATTTCTATTCATGTGGGGGATTGTTGGAACTATTTTTTTAGCAATGTATTCATATGCTAAAAATAGAGTTAGTGTGAATGAGAAATGGAGGTCTAATGTGTGTGATTTGAGAAACTTTTATAAAGTTACAAATATACACATTAGATATTTGGATTTGGGTTTTGATTTGTTAGTTGGATTTCATGTTCATTAACTTAATCATATAAACCAAATATATGTGATCTTTTATATTGATAAAATATAAAAAAGAAATCCATTTAAAGTATATTATTTTGTTTGAATGAGTCAAATAATAATAATTATACTCTTTAATTTTTTTGGTCAAAATGTGAAATGAATTCACATAATAATGACAAGAAATAAAAGACTCCATTAGTGCACCATGGGAGGTTTCATTTTATGTTAAAAAATGAAACTTGTGCTTCTCATTGTTTTCTATATAAAGCCTCATGGCAATGTAGAAAAATACACATCTAATACCAAAAGAAAAACCACATTCTCCTATATTGAATAGTCATGTTAGTATTTTTTTTATTTCTTGAGTCTGAGAGTGCAACACAAAACTAGGGTCGATAGATTCTGTTTTTCGGTGATGGTAAACAGAAACAATGCTGCAGTTGTATCCTGGGAATCTGAGCGCTATGCAACCGTCACACTACGGGGCGTTTAAAGATTTAAGGAAAGAGATTAACCATCTCGACTCTGCAGTTTTTTCTTCATTCATTTGTTTCGGTATTGTATTTTTTGATTTTTGTTCTTATTATTTTTATAAATATCAGTTGTCCCTATCGTAGTGAAATAAGGTTCCTACAAACACATCAGATCAACGTAACAATGGCTCCTTTCAATCATGACAAACCTACAAAACCGCTTGTCTCTACTGTCAAGGATCTATCCTCGATCCTTTCGCAAGATATGTTCGTCGGTTTCTCGTCTTCAACCGGTTCGCTTCGATCGGAACATGTTATCCTTGGTGGAGTTTCCAGATGAAGGGGAAAGCTCCCCCGTTAGAGTTACAAAAACTTCCAAAACTTCCAGAAAAGCAGAAAAGGATAACCATGATAAGGTCGCTGGGTGCCTTGTTTATTGTTGTGTTGATTCCCCTCATGTTTATCTTTTTGCTCATCTTCATCTTCCTCGTGCGCTTAATCTTTAAGAGGAGGAGAAAGTTCACGGAGGAGTTAGAAGACTGGGAAACAGAATTCAGGAAGAACAGGTTGAGGTACAAAGACCTGTACTCCGCCACCAATGGATTCAAGGAGAAGCACCTTCTCGGATCCGGCGGGTTTGGGAGCGTTTACAAAGGTGTCATGCCCAATACAAAGAAAGAGATCGCCGTAAAAAGAGTTTCCAACCAATCCAAACAAGGTTTGAAAGAGTTTGTGTCTGAGATCATAACTATTGGTCGGATGAGTCACCGGAACATAGTTCCTCTCTTGGGTTATTGCCGTCGGAAAGAGGAACTTCTTCTCGTGTACGACTACATGCCCAATGGAAGCTTAGACAAATATTTGTATAACAGTTCCGAGGTTACCCTCACCTGGAAACAGAGAATTACAATCATTAAAGGCGTGGCCTCTGCCTTGTTCTACCTCCACGAGGACTGGGAGGAAGTGGTGATTCACCGCGACATCAAAGCCAGCAACGTCTTATTAGATGCAGAGCACAATGGGAGAATTGGTGATTTCGGTTTAGCTCGGTTGCGCGGTCATGGTACTGATCCTCAGACCACTCTTGTCGCTGGAACATGGGGATACCTAGCCCCTGATCACGTGAGGACAGGAAAGGCCACGACTGCTACTGATGTTTTGCATTTGGCGTGCTCCTACTAGAAGTTGCCTGCGGTAGGCGTCCTATCCAGATTAACGAGAGTGGTGAGAGGGTCTTACTCGTGGATTGGGTTTTTGAGGTTTGGAGTGAGGGAAACATTCTGGATGCTAAGGATCCCAATCTAGGGACAGAGTATTACCAAAGAGAGGTTGAAATGGTTTTGAAACTAGGTTTGTTGTGCTCTCACTCCAACCCCCAGGCTAGACCAACGATGAGACAAGTGTTACATTACCTAAGCGGAGATGCAATGCTACCAGATTTGTCGCCTTTGGACTTGCATGGGAGTGAGATGATGTCGGAAACCTACCACGGACTTTGCGAGATAGACATGATTACATGTGGATCTTCGATGGTTGATTCTGTACTCTCAGGTGGAGGTGACGTTGAATATAACAATGTTTGTGTGCCTTCCATAACATATTGCAAAAAAAAGTGTTCCTTTGTTTCGTTTTGTATGTACTGTAGTTTAAAGTTCTTTTCTTGCATCAAACTAATATAATCACGAGGACTTTGCAAGCCAAACCGTAACTCCGCATCCATATAAACGATAAACAACTATTTCCTAACACTGAGTGCAAGACTATCCACCTATGAATATTATGTTCAGAATATATGAATGATCGTAGAGTTATGGAAACTTTCCTTCTGTAGTTTAAGGTTTTTTCACACATTAATGTAATTATTAAATTTCTATTATTATCCTATTTATTACAATATTTTATTTGTTTTCGTTAATTAATAAACTAAAAGATAAAGATAAAAGTGCAAAAACTACTAAACATTTGCATTGGATATAATAAAACGATACTTATAATAAAACATATTTAAAATCTATTTAAAATGAAACGAAGAGAGAATTATCCACATAAAACATGGAACCCTGTTGTATATAGTGATGGGGCCTGAGGCCAAATTTTATAGATTTACAAATTTTATTACTCATTCTCTTTTGTAAATATTTATACTTTCAATTTTTTCTATTTTTATGAATAAATAGTACAAATAAAATATATAGATAAAGGTAAAATTTATTATGTTGTTAAATAGCTTAATATATATATATATATAAAGAATATAAGTTGAGTTAATTTTATATTTGAAATTATATGTTAAATTAATTTCTATTGTATTACTCAAATGTTGTAGTATGTTTTATGGTCATAAAAACATATAAATATTATTTTTAAGGATATTTAGATCATAAGGTTAATGTAACATGCAGCTCTCCAAAAGCTAAATTTTTTTTTTGTCCACATCTTCATTTCATTGAAATGACTGGGTCTAAAGACCATTACAAGTTGGGCCAGAGTCTTTAATTTCTAAGCCCAATAAGAGTTTACAAGGAAACAAAATTATGAAACAACCAACTTGAAGATACACGTGCTCCGTTTGTGGAGAATTAATTGCCATGTCATGTAACACGCGTCAATCATGCAGTGATACCGTCTCTCCTCCGCGATGCTCCTTCTCTGATCACCCAAAGAGCTTCTCCTCCGTGAATTCAAATCATTTCAAACTCTTACTTCTCCGACCGCAACTTTGGCAGCTCCTCGTATGTCGCCTTCTTCACTCTTGTTCAATCTTCTTCGTACCAGTGATAGAGAACATGCCACCCTCTTCGATGAACTAAGCACGGAAACCTTTGAACAGCCCCACTAAAGATTGACTGATGAAGCTAGCACGAAGTTACCTGTATAGCACAAGAAGATTCATCAATTAAAAAGAAACCAGATGCGATGGATGTGAATTCACCGAGAGCTGCCTACAGATCCGATCATCAAAATCGGAACTTCATAAAATCCGATTTTAAAATCAGATACTTTATTAGTTTCAAACCAAATCTGAGCAGATGAAAACATGAAGAACAAGATCAGATTTGTTTGAAAAACACACAAAAAAAAGAGAAACTTGCCTAGCGAATCAAAATTCCGCAACCGGAAGCATAAAAATCGATCATAAGATCGAATATATTACACAAAACAAAGAAAAACTCTCAATCCCTCTCAATCCTTCTGAAAGATAGATATGTGTTAAGAGAGAAGTTGAGAGGGTTTTCTCTCTCTCAGAGAGAGAGCTCTCTAAAAGCTAAATTTAAAATATCAAAAGAATTAATTTTTACCTATAAACTGAAGCTAGAAGATAATTTATTTTTTGACAAAGAAACCTAGAATAGAATAACATGAAAAGGAAGTTGAAATCATGAGGGAAAGTTGATCAAACCTGTTGAGATTGAGACAATTTAATCAATGTTTTGAAAACCGGACCGAACACTGACTCGGTGTAGTTACTGGTTGACTGGTTGGACCGGTTCAATCGGTCGAACCGGATTTCCTATTTTTTAAAAAGATAAATATATATAATATATATCTACATATAATACATTTTCTATTTTTAATTAACTAAAAATAAACAACAAACATAAATCTAACTATATAATATATATAATATATTATAATATATAATATATATATATGTGAATACTATGTGAACTGAATTGAAAAAAACAAATGATTTACAGTTACAATTATCATATTTATTTATTTTACAGCTAACATCTCAAATTTTTATAAATATGGCAAAATAAATTTAGTATATATGTATATGAGAGTCAAAAATATATTTTTTATATTGTTTTTTAAGAAAATAAAAAATCAATTGAATAATAATAGTTGAACATTAATTATCAAATATAAATTTTAGCTAGTAATACTAGAAAACACATAATTATATGTTAATTTTAAAAAACCGGGTTTTAAAAATTAATCCTGGTCACCGGTTTTACCGGTTTTTAGCCGGTTTTACCGGTTTTTCTCAAATCTGGGTTTTAAACCAAACCGGACTCGGCTTCTTCAGCGAATCACGGTCGGACCGGTTCGACCGGTCGGTCCGATCCGGTTTTCAAAACACTGAATTTAATAGATTAGATTTCAGTCACTGGACTAATAAGATATCTTAGAACAGGGGGCCCTAAAATTTACTTAATTAATTAGGGCCTTGAGGCAAATGCACCGTAGGCACGGGCCATCATCAATCAAAACGATCTTCGCATATCGCTTAACAAGAGCAGCTTCGATTTCAGCCAAAGATATATTGTCTTCTCTGCCTTGAAAGGTCTCTGAACCTAATATTCTTGTTCCTCGTATCATCAACCTTGTGAACAACATCATTGCTCGCCTTCTCTAAAGCACGGTCACATAGAAAGATGTTTTCCTTCAACCTTACTGTCTTTTAACATAAACTAGATTAGGACCCGTTCTAAAGGGCGGAAATTAATTTGTCAAATTTCAATTAATAATATATGGTATATAAATATGTGTATATAATATTATATATATTTTGTGTAACATTTATATATATATATACATATTAGACATATATATAATATTTATTAAATATATATAGAATTTAATAATGTTATAATTTGTGTTGTACTTGTTATTAGTTTGTATTTGATCTTCTTTCATTTTTAGTATAATAATTTGTCTTGTCACACCTTTTACCTTTTAACTTATACACATAGTTATGCTCTTTTTCAAAAAAAAAAACTTATACACATAGTCTCGTAAAATGTAATATATAAAAAACATATTTAAAAAATCTACTGACCATATGCCATCATTATTTGGTTGTTTGAACAAAAGAAAATCATGTTCTTGCGTAACTGTGTATGTTGTGATATGATGTAGGTAAAGAGTAAATATATGGAAGTAAAGTTAGTGATACGAACATGAGCCTATGTTGGTCTATGCCACAATTATTTGGTTTTTGGAAGATCAATGAGCATAAGCATACACGATCTTTATATGCTTACGTTGTAAATGAGTCGAATATTTTTTCTTTTATGTCTGGAATGATATGGAACTCGTTGATTTAAGAGTGGTTCAGTTTTATATGATCTAATTATATTAAGAGATTAACTAAGAATATTACAAAAGTGTTACTGGTTAGGTTTAACTAATCTATGTTGGTTAAGATTTGGTTTAATTTAAGTTGGTAGGTTGCATTGTATAGGAGGCATGATATATTCTAGAAACAACTATGAAAGAGTCCAAAATTTAAATGAGAACTTCAAATAGTATAGTAGATAATCCATAAATTAATAGATTAGATGCTGAAACTTTTTTAAAAACAATTAATAAAGGTTCGACTAAACCGGAACGTATTAAATCTCAACCTTTGAACCGGTTCTATGTATAATGCTTCCCTTTTCTTTATTCTGTTCATAGCAAAAATTTGCAATCAGGACAGTGCAATAAAAATTTATAATCTTAAGCTTTTCTAAATATTTTATACTAAAAACAGTATTTCGATTGAACAGATTTGCACTAAAACAAAATGAGAAGAACGAGTAGAAGAAGATTCTACTTCTACATCTTACATTACAAACAACCAACATGTGGTGAATTGGATAACTAAATAACCTTGCTCCGTTACACTAGGATTTAAACTTACCAACAAAAGGAGGTGGATCATCATGTTGGAACAGTGTAGTAACCAACATCATCATCTTGATTGAACATCATGACACTTGTAAACAGCACCACCACAAAAAAGGATATAGCAAACATGAGTTTGGCATACCTCATGTTCTTCTTCTTCTTACTACTCATTAACAGCTGTGATTGAGGTGTTGTTTCTTCTCTATTATATATGACAGTTGATGATGATGAGATTGTTTCCACTTCCACCACGGTTGGAGCTTGCTTCCTGAGTTTAGTCTTCTGGCGAGATGGCATTGGACTCTGAATGTCAGAATGATCCAAGCCCATATCATCAGGATACTGAAGAGAACTGATTAGCTTCCTTGGTGTGCTATAGATGTTGAAATCTTCAGCATTCATGTTTCTTGAACAACACTGTCTCTGTTGCATCAGAACAAAGTCAAAAACTAGCAAATCATAACAATAAAGATGGATTTGATAATGATCAAAGTTTCTCACCTGTGGACTAGTAGGAGTTGAGTTCTGCATCTTCCTGTTCCTCAAACTTCCCATTACAAAACCTTCAAACTCATCACTTCCATTCTCACAACTACCATAGGGGACAAAAGGTGAATCAGACAGAGGTGTCTCCAGAGAACAAACCATCCTTCAAAGAGATATCAACCACTCCATGAGTTCTCCACTGTTTATGGTTCACACTCCTCCAATCAAACTCAGAGTTACAAGAAGCACGTGGTGAGAACTCAACTGGAGAATCATATCCCCTAAAAGACCCACCTAGAGTCTGTGACTCAGGTGACAAAGACTCATCAGGAGAATGAGGAAAACACTTCCTTCTACTGAAATACGAGCCAATCACAGAACGACAAGAACCTTTCTTCTCCATCTTCGCCTCAAGCTCACCAGCTATCCTCTTCGAAATAAGCAGCTCCTCTAACGTAGGCCATCTGATCAGACTGGCACCTCTCCATCTCTTTAAAAATCAATTCAACGTCAGAGTATATACTTCTCTAGTCCAAACACTTCATCAAGAAGTTCAGCATCTGCACCACCGACAACTTCTTCTGCGAGTTCCATTCCCTCACGCCAAGAGGCAGAAACTGTTGGAACTCGTTTTTTGACGAGATGGTTTTAGACCATTTTCGGTAAGTTTCCGGACGAAGACGTTCGTCGGAATAACCGAATGTTTGACACTATGTATATAGTGTATTTGTATGTCAAAATCGGAGTTGTGTTGAATGAAAAATGAAGGTTCAAAGTGAGTGATATGCAAAGCATATGAAATTTTAAATTTGGCTAAATATAATATATTTAGTAAATAAATCACTTTGGATATTTGGGTTAAATTTGTTGATTGGGCATTATGACAATTAACTTATTTAAATATAATTCATAATAATATTATATATTTATATGAAACCCAAAAGAAGTATATTGATGGTTGTTGCTTTGGTCAAAGCCATAATATTACTTTGGAAGTTAACGTACATATGGAAATCAATTTCCATTACTACATTGATTGGTACGTTATCAAACTCATTCAATTACATAACGTGCACTTTCTCTTCAAGTTATAAAAAGAGATCACTTGTGCAGTTCTGAACAGACGATCAAGACAATAGTAAAAAGATTTTCCCATGTTAGATAGTGATGTCTCTTATTTTTTATTTTAGTTTGTGTCTGAGAGTACAACACAAAACCAGTTTCGCTAGGCTTCTGATAGAGTGACGCAAATTCAGAAGATTGTTTGCAGTTGTATCCTGGGACTCATTACGTTATCGAACCGTCGCACTACGGGACGTATTTTGAGTTAAGGAAAGAGATAATATCTCGCCTCTGCAGTTGTATCATCCTTTTTTTCTTACTCTTTGGTATAGTTTTATCATTTTTATTCTTTACAATATTCAGTAATCCGTAGTTTATAAAATACGGTTCTATTAGTCTTATGTCACCAATTGATTTTTTTTTCTCATGGTCATCCATGCTTAATAACTCAATTAAGTTATCCCAAAATCTGAAAAAGAAATCAAAAACGTTAAACCATTCTTGATAATTAAAACAAAATAATTATCATTTACCAAGTCAAAGCAACATTAACCAAGTAAAAAAAAAACGTTTACCAAACGTTACAAAATCTATATTAGCTTTATGAAAGCTAAAAGACAATGAATCCTGCAATTCACAAGCAAGCTTAAAGATAGAGAATTTCAACGCTGAAACCGAGAAGGAGCCGATCAGATCCAGCACATTTTACCAAAAAGGATCAACCTGTTCTTAAAAGAAAACTTTTACAATAATCAGTCCGGTTAGTGCAAAGCAATAAACGGATATTTTGAGTTAAGACAGATAGAACCGTATTTTATAAACTACTGATTACTGAATATTGTAAAGAATAAAAATGATAAAACTATACCAAAGAGTAAGAAAAAAAAGATGATACAACTGCAGATGCGAGATATTATCTCTTTCCTTAACTCAAAATACGTCCCGTAGTGCGACGGTTCGATAACGTAATGAATCCCAGGATACAACTGCAAACAATCTTCTGAATTTGCGTCACTCTATCAGAAGCCTGGCGAAACTGGTTTTGTGTTGTACTCTCAAACACAAACTAAAATAAAAAATAAGAGACATCACTATCTAACATGGGAAAATCTTTTTAGTATTGTCTTGATCGTCTGTTCAGAACTGCACAAGTGATCTCTTTTTATAACTTGAAGAGAAAGTGCACATTATGTAATTGAATGAGTTTGATAACGTACCAATCAATGTAGTAATGGAAATTGATTTCCATATGTACGTCAACTTCCAAAGTAATATTATGGCTTTGACCAAAGCAACAACCATCAATATACTTCTTTTGGGTTTCATATAAATATATAATATTATTATGAATTATATTTAAATAAGTTAATTGTCATAATGCCCAATCAACAAATTTAACCCAAATATCCAAAGTGATTTATTTACTAAATATATTATATTTAGCCAAATTTAAAACTTCATATGCTTTGCATATCACTCACTTTGAACCTTCATTTCTCATTCAACACAACTCCGATTTTGACATACAAATACACTATATATAGTGTCAAACATTCGGTTATTCCGACGAACGTCTTCGTCCGGAAACTTACCGAAAATGGTCTAAAACCATCTCGTCAAAAAACGAGTTCCAACGGAAACATTGGTAGCAGTCGTTTTATTGCTACTGATCAATGACTGGTTTTATCCTGCTTCTATTGTTCAAAATGCATGTCCTAGGCGGTAGACGAACCTCTGCGGTTAATTGTATATGTGGATGCATAATAGGATCTATGCAAATATATTATTTTATATCTATCTTATTAAAACAGAAACATTTTGTTGGACCTAACATTTATTTTGTAAGTTTTTAAATTAAATACACATTTATACTTTATAGTTAAACCTACATTAAATCAGTAATGTTCATTTCTTTATACTACTATCCATATTTCCAAACAATATACTTATTTCTTTATACTACTATCAATATTTCCAAACAATATATTTTTATACTACTATCAATGTTTCCAAACAACACAATAATTAATCTTAATATTTTATATCTATCATTTTCTTTTTAAAATTTTGTAGAAACATCATAATTTCATAAATTGCAAAATAATGAACTTTAAAATTTGGATTATAAGATTACAAATTATGAAACTATTACAATTTAAATCAAATTAGATTATATATTGGTCATCCATCAGTTCAATCGGTTAGTCTCGGATTTTAGTGATTTTTGTTAATATGAATATTTTAAAAACCTAAATTGAATTGTCAGATCTCCAGATTAACCGGTATAATCACAATCGGGTTGAATTTAGAAACACTGATTTAAATGCAAAAATATTTTAAATACACTCTTTAAAAGTTACCAAAATATTTGTTAAGTTATTAGTGAAAATTTTCATCGTAAAATATTCCGCGCTTTCAAAGCGCGGATCATAATCTAGTAACTAAGTAAAGTTCGTAAATTCGTCCGCTAGACCGCATAAACATTTTTGTATGCCCAAGTGATTCAAAAAAATAAAAGTATGCCCAACTTATTTACATCCAAATAAAGCACTCTATAACATGAAATTGGGACGGTAGATCACTGCTCAGTTCCGGGACGATGTCTAGGCGTTCGCCTATTCCGCATTTTGCAACATTGGTCCTTACTGGAGAATGATTTGGCAACATCATTTATTGCGAGATGAACGTATATGGTTGATTAGATCCCCGTCCTTATCATCGTTTTTCGACAGCATAACAAGGAGCTTTAAGCATCCAAGTCTTGTACTCCCTCCGTTCCTGAAAGTAGGATTTTCTGGATGTTATTTTTGTTCCACAAATATAGATTTTCTATATTTTTAAAGTACTTTTGTATACTTTTGAGGATCATTTATTGTGAATATTTGAACTGATTAAATTTTATTGGTAGATAGTTATTGGAAATTGTATAAAAAGATAAAATAGTAAACTAAATTGCAAATATTTATTACTAGTGGTTTTCCGGCGCTACGCGCCGTGTATGTTTTATTCTTACATGAATTTATAATTTATTATATGATCTTAGTAAAGAAAATATGTTAAAAATATGAAAATGAAAATATGTTAAAAGAAAATGATATTTTTCTAATATTTTTGATAGTGGTTAACGAACGTAGTATATTACTTTGTTTGAAATTGTTTAGTTCAAAGAGAAATAACGTAAGTGGCTGTTACTAATTGATTTAATAAAAATAGAATAAAAAACTAATAGTCGTAACAAAGTTAATTTAGTTAGAAATAAAGCAAAGTTGACATTTTATTTAGAGAACATACTTATATTATTAATTATTAGAATACTTATGACCTATTAAACTTGTACTAATATATGTAGTTCAGAGAATAGAAAGATAGAATAAGTTTCATATTTTATAAATTTTATAAAAAAAATAAGGGTAAAGTATCAATTTTTGGTAAACTAATTGATGAGTATTAATATATACTTTTCAGATTACCACGTTTATTTTTTAAATATGGAGGTGCGAGTTGTATGTGTTAGTTTAGTTTGAAGGCCTCTAAAAATATGTATTTTAAAATAAGAAAAATAAATTTATTTTCTATATTAATTTTGTTATAATGGAAGATTATGTCCGTCTGTTAACGAAATTCTTGTTTGTTTACCCTTATTTGCAAATATCAACGAATCTTGATAAATTTAAATATATTTTTTTAGCTAAAAAATATAAATGTTTGGTAAACTCCTCTATTTAATGGACAAATTCTGTTTTAACCGGAGTGGAACATTTCACCAAATCTTCTTACCTTTCCATCAAGCAACAACATATCAACCCCAACAGCTTGCCTTTTTCTTAACATTTCAGGCTTGCCAAAATTGTTGTATCCTAGTCTTAACAACATCTCTATACCGGCTTGTCTTTAACTCTGAACAATAAAACTGGGACTTCGACATGATCTGAAATGGAAAAAGTAAAGGGATTTCCACCCGAGCTCTCACACCGTCTATACATAGGCAATGAAGCTAAGGAAGCATGAATTAAATAAATATTCAATATGAGAGAGTGGGATGAGTGGGATGAGTGGGATTTCTGGATTCATGAACGGTTACGTCGATTGTGTTAAAGAAGAAGAATCGTAGAGGTCCTATTCTCCATCGTCAACATCAAATTCTAAGAAACCCTGTGAAGCAATGTTTTGAAATTTGATTCGGATACTAAACCAGACGATTTACCAGGTCGTTGGGTCAAATGATCAACCGCTGATTAATATGAATTAAATTTATTATATAATAATATATTAGCAATGAAAATAAATATATAAAAACTAAAGTTAATATTTTAAAATGTTTTTTAAACATCAAAATAATAGTTTTATAAAATACTACAATTCCATCAAATATTTTTTCTTTGGTTCTTAAATTTTGGATTTTTTACAAAACCTAAATCCGATTAATATGAATTAAATTTTGCTGACAAAAAAAAATCTGATTTACATTAGGTCACCAAATCTACCGGTTCAACCGCGGATCCGAATCGGATTCAAAACACTGTTATAAACTCGTGGATATTTATGAAAGAAAGTTTAAAAATTCAATGCATTTCACAATTAACACCAATGAAAACCCATTAAATATAAATTGAGAAAATGTTTTAATGGGTAAAGAAAATGTCACATGACATTTTTCCCCCCAAGGAGATAAAAAAACCTACTTTATATATAAAGATAGTCTTAATAAACGTGAAAACTCTAAAAAATCTTAAAGTATTAATTTTTCACTATGGAGATTCCAAAACGAGTTAAATTTTTGGTGAATACTTTTCCCTTGACGAATACTTTTCTACACTCCTCCACACAGCTAGTGTCTGAGATGGTGGTATCGGTCGGATGAGTTATCAGAGTTCTAGACGTATACAGGGCCGGCTTAACCATTTCATAGGCCCTAGGGCAATTTTTCAAAATAGGCCCTTAACTCTTAAAATATTGTCTAATTCCTAGAAAAATTGTATAGGCTTGTTTTTGTAAGATAGAAAATTGTATAGTTTATGAAAAACAATATCTCACATGTGGGATTAGAACTGATTAGAGTCGTATTAAGACAATATCTTAGAAAATGTTTTTTTTATGCAATCAAATTTTCAAATTTGTATTAGCACTTGTTTTTAAAAATTTGTTAAAATGGTCAGCATGAATGATACAATCTAATTGTCAAGTAGTAGAAAGAAGTGACACGTATAATAAAATAATATTTTTATAATAGAGCATGATCTCATAAAACAACAAAAATTGGAATAGTTTGGGGAAAGAAGAATTTTAGTGGGGAAAAGAGGTTTTTGGAATGTGAACCGTTTTTGATTAAGTAAAAATTAAGTGAAATCAGTATATACGAACATTCCTAATTTTTTTTCCAACTACATAGTTATTCTACCACTTGAAGTCTTGAACTTTCGATACTTGTTGACAAAAAAAAATTCAATACTTAAAAAAATTATGGGCCCCTCTTGTTTGTGGGCCTTGGGCGGTCGTCCTCTTTGCCCCAGTATCTGAGCTGGCACTGGATGTATAGCAAGCATCTCTAGTGATTGGAGAAACTCTTTAAAAGTTTCCAATAGTAAATTATTACTAATTAAGTAATTATAGAATTCAAAACAATCCAAATAATCAATACGGTTATATACAAGTTTTATTTGTATTTTTGTCTGTATTTTATTAGTCAGAATCTTTTTAAAAATGTACCCATCCACGAACTTGATATAATCACATAATCTCCCGTTACTATTACATGTGACAGTGAAATGAATAGGTCAAGCACTGAAGTCTTCGCATAAGGTTAAGCTACCAAACTTCCCGTGTGAAAAAGTACGACTTTTCTGCATCCTCTACCCACCATAAATTGACCTAATTTCCCAAAAACTCAAACACATACCCAAAAAAAAGTTCATAGATAAAAGAAAAGACAGCCATGTTCGTGAAGCTCCTCACTATCGTCTTCTTCTTCGTCAGTCTATTCTCTCAACTCCTAAAATCATCTTCTCAGTCTCTCGACAACTTCACTTACAATGGCTTCCATCCTCCTCTGACTGCTAACCTAACCCTCCAAGGGATCGCCAGCGTCACACCCGAGGGTCTATTACAGCTAACGGATACAACAAGGCATAAAACCGGTCAGGCCTTCTATAACCAACCAATTCGGTTCAAAGACTCTCCAAACGGCACCGTCTTCTCCTTCTCCACGACGTTTGTCTTCTCCATAAAGGCTATGTTCCGGACACTTAGCGGCCACGGCATCGCCTTTGTGGTGGCTCCTAACTTCGTCGTCCCGGTTGCCGATTCCAGCTTCGAACACCTTGGGCTCTTCAACCCCAATATGGCACGTAAAGGAACAAACGATACATTTGCTGTTGCTTTAAACACGATCCACAATGCAGAGCACAGTGATATTAACGATAACACTATCGGAATCGATATCGCTGGCTTATATTCAGGGAAAAGTTTACCGGCGGGGTACTGGAACGAGACAGGTCAGTTTATTGACCTTACTTTGAACAGTGGTGATCAAATGCAGGTTTGGGTTGATTACGATGGTCTTACCCATCAAATTGATGTAACAATTGCTCCTTTTAACCATGACAAACCTATAAAACCACTTGTCTCGTCTGTCAGGGATCTATCCCTGGTTCTTCTGCAAGATATGTTTGTAGGTTTCTCGTCTGAAACCGGTTCGGCTTGGTCGGAACATTTGGTCTTTGGGTGGAGTTTCCGGCTGAAGGGGAAAGCTCCCCCGTTAGACTTACAAAGACTTCCAAAATTTCCAGAGTTGCAGTATGGGGGAGGAGCCATCAGTCGGTTGGCTGTCTTGTTTATTGTAATGTTGATAATTACACTCTGTTTTATCTTTTCGATCATCTTCCGCGTGCGCTTCTTCTTAAGGAGGAGGAAAAAGTTCGCAGAGAAGCTAGAAGATTGGGAAACAGAGTTCAAGAAAAACCGGTTGAAGTTCAAAGACTTGTACTATGCCACCAAAGGATTCAAGGAGAAAAACCTTCTTGGATCTGGCGGGTTTGGGAGCGTTTACAAAGGTGTCATGCCCAAGACAGAGAACGAGATCGCCGTGAAAAGAGTGTCGGACCAATCCCAACAAGGGTTGAAAGAGTTTGTGTCTGAGATTGTGACTATTGGTCGGATGAGTCACCGGAACTTAGTTCCTCTCTTGGGTTATTGCCGCCGGAAAAAGGAGCTTCTTCTGGTGTACGAGTACATGCCCAATGGAAGCTTAGATAAATATTTGTATAATAGTTCCGAGGCTACCCTCAACTGGCAACAGAGAATTACAATCATTAAAGGTGTGGCCTCTGCTTTATTCTTCCTCCACGACGACTGGGAACAAGTGGTGATTCACCGCGACATCAAAGCCAGCAACGTCTTATTAGATGCAGAATACAATGGGAGACTCGGAGATTTCGGTTTAGCTCGGTTGTGCGGTCACGGTACAGATATTCAAACCACTCATGTCGCTGGGACATGGGGATACCTAGCCCCCGACCTCATGAGGACTGGAAAGGCCACGACTGCTACCGATGTTTTTGCGTTTGGGGTGCTCCTACTGGAAGTTGCGTGCGGTAGACATCCTATCGAGATTGATAACGAGAGTGGTGAGAGGACCTTGCTCAAGGATTCGGTTTTTGGGGTTTGGAGTGAGGGAAACATTCTGGATGCAAAGGATCCAAATCTAGGGACAGTGTATGACCAAAGAGAAGTTGAAATGGTTTTGAAGCTAGGTTTGTCAGAGCCGGGCTTGGACCCAGTTTTGTGAAACATTCGTGTAGGGCCCCCACTTTATTGGGCCCCCCAATTCCATATTTTCCTTTGATATATATGTAGGCATTGATGTTACCGAGTCCACCATTTCTGTTTTTATTTTTTATTTAACTTACTAGACAATTTTGAAAACTGTATTGTCTTTTCTGCTTCTATTGCTTTGTTTTCCAGAATACTAATGCACTATGTTTTGAAGATTTATTTTTAAGACTGTAATTTTTGAAGATCAACCATGTTTAGATTGTTCTTTTCATCTTGTTCTGTAGTTATTTTTATAAATCTTTTAGTGTTGCCTTCTTTTTTCTAGTGTTGCATTCTTATCATGAAATCTAAGATGAATTCATTTTTACTTTAACTAGGGCCCCGGATATCTCAGGTCCGGCTCTGAGGTTTGTTGTGCTCTCACTCAAACCCCCAGGCTAGACCATCTATGAGGCAAGTGTTACATTACCTAAGTGGAGATGCAATGTTGCCAGATCTGTCTCCTTTGGACTTGCTTGGGAGCGAGATGATGTTGGGAACCCACCACGGACTTAGCGAGATAGGCATGTTTACAGGTGGATCTTCAATGGTTGATTCTGTACTCTCCGTTGGGAGGTGACTTTTAATATTACAATGTTTATGTGCCTTACTTTACATATCGCAGAGAAGTATTTATCCACACAAGACATGGAACCATATTGCATGCTCGTGGACATGCAAAGTGAAATATTGGCATTAGACCGCAAAATTAATATTTTTTGTTTAAAATTATTTAAGTTCTTACTAAATTGACTTTACCCCAAATATTAGGGTCAGTTCTGGTCGTACAAACTTAATGCAGAAGACCAGTTCTTTTTTTTTTTTTTTAACAACACAGAAGACCAGTTCTTTCTTACATTTAATTAGTGTATAGGTGGTTGATAGCTGGTTGATGTCCGATTTGGCCAGAGTATCTGACGGCGATGGAGATGAGCATAATTTTTCATGATAATAAGCTCTTCAACTACAACCTTTATTGATTTCTATGTTCAAACACTTGCACATTTCCTCATAAGGCGTCTGCGACAAGCACAAGTATAGTAACCAAAGGTCTCCAACGATGCAACACATAGAAAGATGTTTTCCTCAGTGTTTTTAAACCGGACCGGCGACCAAACCATAAATATTTCGGGTCATGGGTCAATGTAGTTCGACCTGTTCAATTGGGTTCGACCGGGTTTAATGGACTAAACTGAATTTAATAATGTTATATATATAATATGCATATTTTAATAAATAAATTTAGAAAATAGCAAACTGAAATGTAATAAAAGTAATAAAATAATCTAATAGTTTAAATTTAAATCAATAGAAAAATACATTTAAAGTTTATTTTCCAGGTTTATCACTATAAATCTTTATCATCTTTTAAAAAATTATATATACATTGTGAAGGTTGTTGATTTTCTATGTTTGAATTTGATGGAAGTGGAATTTCTTAATCATTCTTTTCCATTGCTTAGTACACTGCAAAAGTTTTGTAGAGAACATCAAAGACACAAACGTAAGTTTTTAATTATTAATTTCACCCAGAAATACAATACCTTGAGAAGTATAAAATACCTTGTGGTTTACAGAAAAAGTATAAAATACCTTGTGAAATATCACACACTTAAAAAAGAAAAAAGATGTCAAAAGACAGAAATACTTTGAGTTATAGTTTGTCACAAACCATATTTTTTATTTGAAAAAACTAATTATTTTATTAACAAAATTTTGCTTTCTATGTGAATCAGGATTTAACCGGTTGGTGGGTCACCGGTTCCCGATTTTTAACGGTTCAATATAGATTTTTAACCAGTTCAACTTTGATTGGGTTTTGGCATTAACCCAACCCGACTAGGTGTCCGGTTCGCGGTTGAACCCGGTCCGACCGCCGGTTCGGTTCGGGTTTAAAAACACTGGTTTTCCTTAAACCCTACTTTCTAACAGAAACACACAAACTTTTTTTTGAAACAATTAACAAATAGAACGGTTCGACTTAACCGGAAATATTAGATCTCAACCTTTGAACCGGTTCTATTCATAGCAAAAATTTGAAACTAGGATAGTGCAATTACACAATCTATAATCATAAACTTTTCTAAACATCCCATAGACAAGTAATTCTAACACATGTTTTCACTAAACAAATATGATATAACATACTATAATGATTACATGGTTTATATGACATGACCAATTACATTTAATGATTATTAATATTTTTGGTAAACTCTTTAGAATAAGATAATAAATAATACATTATCATTAAAGTAAATTTATTAAAATATGATATTAAATAATGTAATAATAATAATAATATAATTATATTTTATAAATTTTTGGAATATTTTTTATTTCTGTATCTTTAAATAATTATAAATTTTATTATTAAAATGATTTTCAAAATCTTTTACAATTTAGAAATACTGTTTATTTTTACTTTTATTTTTTTCAATTTTATACAAGTTGATTTAATATATTTTAACCAGAAGAAATTAGTGCTTGGCCTATTTGATAATTACAAAATTTTTACTAATTTTATACAAGTTGATTTAATATATATTTTGCTTAATATATTCTATCTAAAATTTTTAATTTTCAATATATAGATATCTATTCTTAAATATGATTTATATAAACAAAATTATTTATTTTTTAATTTTATGTTCAAATTAAAAAATTAATAATAAAATAATAAAATCTAAAATATAATAAATTTAATTTTAAATATAATTTAATTTTTTTTTTAAAATCACTGCACATGATGCAAAAAAACACCTGGTTTTATACTAAAAGCAAAAATAGTTTTCATTTCAACAGATTTACATTAAAACCAAAATGAGAACAAAGAGTAGAAGAAGATTTTACATCTTGTACTAAAAGTACATTACAAACAACCAACATGTGAATTGGATAACTAAATAACCTTGTCTCCCCGTTACACTAGGATTTAAACTGACCAACAAAGAGAGGTGGAATCATCATGTTGGAACAGTGTGGTAACCAACATCATCATCTTGATTGAGCATCATCAGACTTGTAAACAGCACCACCACAAAAAAGGATATAGCAAACATGAGTTTGGCATACCTCATGTTCTTCTTCTTCTTACTACTCATTAACAGCTGTGATTGAGGTGTTGTTTCTTCTCTATGATATATGACAGTTGATGATGATGAGATTGTTTCCACTTCCGCCACGGTTGGAGCTTGCTTCCTGAGTTTAGTCTTCTGGCGAGATGGCATTGGACTCTGAATGTCAGAATGATCCAAGCCCATATCATCAGGATACTGAAGAGAACTGATTAGCTTCCTTGGTGTGCTATAGATGTTGAAATCTTCAGCATTCATGTTTCTTGAACAACACTGTCTCTGTTGCATCAGAACAAAAGTCAGAAACTAGCAAATTATAAGATGGATTTGATAATGATCAACGCTTCTCTCACCTGTGGACTAGTAGGAGTTGAGTTCTCAATCCTCCTGTTGCTCAAACTTCCCATTACAAAACCTTCAAACTCATTATCTCCATTCTCACAATGATCATAGGGGACAAGAGGGGAATCAGACACAGTGGTGTCTCCAGAGAACAGACCATCCTTCAAAGAGATATCAACCACTCCATTAGTTCTCCATAGTTTCCGGTTCACACTCCTCCCATCAAAGTTACAAGAACTACGCGGCGAGGACTCAAGAGGAGAATCGTATCCACTAAAAGACCCACCAAGAGTCTGCGACTCAGGTGACAAAGACTCATCAGGAGAATGAGGAGAACACTTTCTTCTACTGAAATTCGAACCAGTCACAGAACGACAAGAGCCTTTCTTCTCCATCTTCGCCTCAAGCTCACCAGCTATCCTCTTCGAAGTCATCATCGCTTCATAAGCAGCTCCTCTAACATAAGCCATCTGATCAGACTGACACCTCTCCATCTCTCTAACAATCAACTCAACCTCAGAGTATATACTCCTCGGGTCCAAACACTTCATCAAGAAGTTCAGCATCTGCACCGCGGACAACCTCTTCTGCGAGTTCCCTTCCCTCACGCCAAACCCGAGAATCCTTATCCCCGTGTGTATCAACAGCCTCGCGTAGGCCTCAACGATCAAAGGGTTATGCTTAGCAAGGGCCATGACAAGACCCATATGAAGATGCGTCTGGTTCGAGTTCGCATCCAAAGCAACGACGACGTTTTGGCAGACTTTATTCACCATCTCGTCAGAAGCAAACCGCCAGTTATCGCAATCCACGAGAGCTTTGAGACACAGCGCGGATCCGGAAGCTAAGCTCTCTTGAGAACACAAGAGAGAGTCAGTGAGAGGCTTACACAGAGAGTGGATGATACCCCTTTTCTTGTCTTCCCCCGTTGTTGTCGTCGGGTCGATCCCGTACCTAGCGATGGCTGGGATGACTTTGGAGCAGGCTTGCTGAAGAGGGAAAGAGCCGGCGCTGGAAGCTAAGGTCTTGACGATGGTGGACATGATGGTATCGATCTGGGGGACGATGTTGGGTCCGTGGACGCGAGCGAGGATCTCGTAGAGGGAGATTGTGTATTCGCCGGAGAGAGAGTTCGTCTCTTTGGTCTCGGAGACTTGCGCTAGAAAGCTCGGGATGGCTTTTGAGTCCAAGTCTTTGACGTAGGATTTGAGAGCTTTCATGGCGGTTTTGCGGCTCTCTGTGTCTTTGTCGAGATTGGCGAGCTCTTGTCGGAGAATCGGGTTGAGATTCAAACCCATTATTACTCTCAAACTGCGTAAACAGAGACAAAAAGTCAAATACTTTAACAAAACCCATATCTCAGATCTGTTAAAGTCATAAACTTTAGATACATTCATTCTTCAAATCTAATCCTCTGTAAAATGTAAAGGTTTGAACTTTCCGACAGAAACTGAAAAAAAACATACAGCTAGTTCGAAATCAGACAGCTTTCTAGAATGTCGGAGAAACAGATCTGTACCTTGTTGGTTTTGTACTGGAGATGTTGTTGCGGGTTTGAAGGTAAGAGAAACAGATCTGTGTATCAGCTGCTTGCTTCTACCTGGAGCTAGCTAGCTCTCTTGAGAGATCTTGTTTGGAAGAAAAACTCTCTCAAGGGAGAAGAAACCAATGTAGTAGAAGAAGAGAAGCTGAAACTCTCTCTCTTGAGAGATGTTCTATGAAAGAAAAGTCCCGCACATTTTCAAATGTATTGAGGCAAGTGTTGGTCTGTAGCGGATTTAGGGTTTTTTTGTTTCTTCTCTTTTTGTCTTTTTAAGGTCTCACTCTGATTCATTTGTCGCCATCTGTATGTTTTTTATTTGTTTTCTCCGGTTCTGACAAATAAAATAGTAGATCGTGTGTAGATTCAAAATTCAAATTTCTCTCTCTATTCGAAATCTGACCTCACCGCTCTTTCATAAGTTGCAGTGGGTCCCATCCGTAACGGACAAAACTACCCCTCTTTGGATCTGTTTTTATTATTGAATCTACAACACATTTTCAAAATATTCTAGGTGAGACCGTGTCCGTATCACATGATTTTTTTTTTATCACATGATATTATCGTCCGCATTAAAACATGTTTTAGATTTATTTTTGATTCTATCATTAACATAATAATTTCCTAGGTATTTTATAGAGTTTTTTGCCAAAACGAAACAAAAAATTCAGTATGGTTGTCCTTACAATATAAAATCATTATTTAGTTGTCCCTTTAGTATAATTTCTTTCATCATCCCAAAAATAAACTTTGATTAATTTAATTAAACACATTAAACTAATAAAATTTAAAATAATAATAATTAAAAACGTTTAAAAAGGAAAATAAAAATAAAAACTTTTAATCTTTTTTAATAAAAATAAACTTTATAAAACTTAACAAAAATAAAAATAAAAATAATTTACAATTTTTTTTAAATAAAAAATGTTAAATCAACCTAATAAAAAACAGTTTGCAAAGTTTTATTTTTTTATAAAAAGTTTAAAATGTTTGTAAACTTTTTAATTTTATCAAATTTTAATAAAAATAAAAAAAATTAAATGTATTTTTATAAAGTTTGTTTAAACTTTTTATTAAAAACTTTTTGTAAATTTTTATTTTTATAAAATTTACAAATTTATAAAGTTTGTTTAAAGTTTTTATTAAACACATTAAACTAAAAGAATATTAAAAAAATAATTAAAGACGATTTAAAAGGGAAAATAGAATAAAACTTTTAAAATCTTTTTTAATGAAAATAAACTTTGTAAAAATATAAATAATTTACAAATTTTTTTAATAAAAACTTTAAATAAACTTATTAAAACATTTTACAAAGTTTTATTTTATAAAAAAGTTTAAAACGTTTTTAATAAAATTTTAATTAAATAAAAATTTTAAACTTTATAAAAATAAAATAAAACTTTACAAAACTTTTTAATAAAAACTTTAAACTAACTTTATAAAAAACATTTTACAAAGTTTTAATTTTATAAAAAATTAAAATGTTTGTAACCTTTTTAATTTTATCGAACTTTTAATAAAAATAAAACTTTTTAAAAAATTTAATAAAAATAAAATTTGTTCACTTTATAAAAATAAAAACAAAACTTTACAAAAAATTGCACCTAATTTCAAAACACTCATGTTGTGTAAATATGTATCATAGAGAACACGAGTTTGTACAAAAAAACAAAAGAAAAACTATGGAAAAACCATAGATTAATGAAGAAGACAAGGGAGAATCATTTTTTAAAAAAAATTGACAGTAAAATTGAAAATAACACGTTTTAGGAAGTTAGAATATTTTTAGGAGATTTTTAAAATATTTCTTTAACTAAAACTTTCATTAATTTTCACAAAAAGCAGGTACTCTTATCCCTAGAAGACGCCTTCTAACAGTTTAGAAGATTGACAAAAATCCTGAACACGCTTTCTACTTTTAGTGGACGTAAGAGTACATTGTAGAAAACACATTACACGAAATTTAGAATAATTAATAAAAGTAGAAGATGCATTCGGACGGAAAGTAGATAGCTTTACGATTAGAGTAGAATGCGCATTCCACTTATTTAGAGATTTAGTAAATAATAGAATGTGCGTTCTAAAAGAAGTAGATGAACGTGTTTATTTTAGAAATCGTTTTCTACTATACCGTTTTCCGTAGAAGACACATTCTACCCTTAGTAGAACGTATTTTCAGATTTTATTATTAATTTTTGAAAAGAAAAAAAATACCAGCTTGTGTATATGGTTGTTTTATTAATTTTTATATTTTTAATATTTTTTTGATTCACAAAAGTATTTATTTCATTAGTTTTCAGAAATACAAAGGGTAAAAAGAAGCAAAATTTGACAAAAAATGTTTATACCAAAGGGACAACACCCTTATTTTTTTGTTCTGTTTTGGCAATTTTCCCTTTATATAATAATGTTATTTTCCCTTACTATGGGAGATTATGAAGCTAATCATATTCAAGCTAGTTATTTGTCATGTTTATTTTTAGGAAAGAAAATGTGATTATGATTAAGATCTTCTCCTTGTAGCAAAAAAAAGGAGGTAAGATTTGATTAATGGAGAACAACATTGAAAACAATTCCGATCCTTTCCGATTATTAATGATTTTGGAGAGATTATAGAATTAGTAGAATTTCAGATCATGTTCAGACATCAGACCCGTTAATTGTGGTGTATATTCTTAGTAAATTAAATGTAATTATGAGTATGATTTATTCTTGTAGTATAAAAGAAGTTACAACGAATTGATTGATGGGAGAAGAGCTTATTTCCTAATTCTCTCTGATTTATATACGTTGGAATATACTCATATAACCCAACTATCTATCTTGAGTAGGAAAAAAAAAGAATATAACAATCTGTATTTTTTTGGATTAAAAACTATCTATACTAACCAAGTGCTCGTAGTTTGGTGGTAAAGGAGGTACAGCTGTACTGCCCGCCACCAGGGTTCGAGCCTTGGCCACAACGGATTTAACATTCTTTTCGTTGGGGCGCTGGATCTCCTTCAGAAAAATAGTTGGGAATGTGGCTGCCCAGATACCAGAGTTATCAAAAAAAAAAAAACTATCTATACTTTAGAACCAAGTAATAGAATTTGAGGATCATACTTATAAAATTGCTTCCTATTTAAAACCTTACTCTCCTTGAAACCTCTATCGGAGTTACTACGTTGCTTCACAAAAACCATAAGAACAAGAGAGACGTACAACAATTGACTACCTAGAGCATGATTAACCTGTTCTTTTAGCCGAAATTTTTAACTCATTATTTGACTTTTTTTTTTACATTTTTCAGCTAAAAAACAGCTCTTGTATCTTTTATTTAAGAGACAGTTTTTAGTTTTTTAGGTTAAAATCTAAAAAACTAAGTACCTACAAACCCAACACAGCAATGTCAACATGATATTATTGTATAATATATACTGACTATATATCCATGCTACGAATTTGATAGACAGATAGATAGAAAGCATTAGACACATATTCTATTTAAGTAGAATATGCTCATGAACAAACATCAAATCTAGGAAAAAGGGAACATTGGAAAGTTGAGTGCACTACACAATCAAACTCATTTTCATCTTTCTTTTACACTAAGAAATACAATGTGTTGAAGGAGCACTTTCTTGAAACCGAGACACATATAGGACAAAAATGCCATTTTCTCTTGCTAATGGATAACTTGTCTTTGGGTTGAGATAGAGTTTAGTTAGAAGCCATGTTAGAAATTGCACTAGGCGTGAGTCGGATGATCGACTAACGCTTAGTGAGTAGCATAAAAATCAGAGATGAATCGTAGAGTAACCGGAGATTAGTTTTTACAAATTTTTAAATATATATATTTATATATTTTTGTGTAGAAATATTACGTGGGTTCGATGCTTCTATGGCTCATGACGTTCTGTTTTAATTTTTGTCATTAATGACAGAGAATTTACAAAAATCCCCTCATTTTCTTCCCTTCAAAATTTCCTTGCAACCCTCACTTGTTCTTCGCATCTCTCATCATTTTTCTTGTTTGATATACCAATTATTACCAAAATCTAGTCGATCTATCATGAAACGTTGGTTTCTAAACCCAAAACCTTTTTTTTGAAAAAGCTGATCTTTTAGAGAACGATTTTTTAGTTGAATAACACCAAATCAACATGTTTGCGTGCCGTCAAGTGTGTATTCGCCGTATACTCGGCCGAGTTGTCCGAGTTTTCGAACATGGGTTAGAATATATTTTGGTTTCTAATTAGTATTTAGTTTATTTATGGGAGTTACCAAAAGTGTGAAAGATTTTATTATTTTATTATTAATTTAAATTTTTTTATCCCAGCATATTTTAAACATTTTTTTTTGTTTTCTAATATGTAAATTCGAATATAAAATATGTATAAAACTGCATGTATTTTTTTTCTTTTCATTTTGATATCCGTATAGATATAGTTAAAAAAATTATTAAATTTTTAAAACTATAGTTTACTGAAATTGTGTTTTGTGGACATGGACAAAGTAAATCTGGATGCAAAAAATTGTATAATGTAAATTGTGTGGAGCTTAAACTGGGTAAAACTAAAACCTAAAAAACTTAATTTTTTATTATAAATCACAATTTTGTATTTTATATGTTTTAAGATCCAGTTTAATATAAATATATTATATTTTAACATTTATAAATAATTGTGTGGACATCGAAAATTGTGGATAGAGATTTTCGGATTTGAAAAATGTGAACAGCATAATGATATCTCATGATTTTAGAATGTATTTAGAAGTTGGCTATTTATTTGTTCATTTGCAGTAACATGAGTTAAAGTTGGATAATTAGTTTGATAAGAGAGGCTCGATACGTTAAGTAGACACCACAAAAAAAGACAGGACAACACAACCCTTTCAACGGTTTACCATTTCACAAAGAACAAATTCCAACGAAAAACAAAACCCCTGTAAGTGTAAACTATCCACCTCAGGGTTTCCACACTCACACCGAAAAACATATACATAACTTTCTCAAATTCTATATCTAAACAAAACTATCTGCTTCACACACTTATAAAGGCACTACCTTTTCAATCTAGAGTCTGAATTTAGAAACAAAACAAGCTAAAGGTTTCGCAACTGTTGCAGTATAAACATAGATTACCTTACAAGAACCGGCCCTAACAAGAACGTAGTAGCTTACATCGGTGATTTGGACAAAGGAGACTCTTTGAACATCTTCACTCATTGAACTGCACAGATGATATTCCTGAAAGTGCTCTCCCAACCCCCAAAATAATCAGCAAACCTTCACCGAACGAACTTAAATTACAAAAAGGATCAAACTTTATCCAAAAGAATCATTAAATCTCAATGACCTCGAGGGGATCAAAGAAGATTACTTCAGACTCTGAGCCATCATCTACTCACGTATCAGAGACGTTCCAGAAACGGGGAAGGCACCGAGACGGCTCAGAAACGTCCCTGAACAGTTTCTAGTAATCAGGGTACGGCAATAAGTTTATGGGGACGGGACGGTTAGTTGTGGGGACGTTTCAGAGACGCATGAGTCTAAAAATTGACGTCCCTCTGTGCTAGTAAAACATAGCTAGATAGTGTTTCTTTTTCTAAGCATAGTTTAAAGGTGTAAGATGCTCAACACATAGTCACATAGTCAATGTTGTTCCTAAACTTGATTACTTGAAAATCTAGAACTTTTCAAATGTTTATAAAAAAGCTGTCGAAGAAAGAAAAAAGCAATTAAGTTTAATATCAGACTTCTTGAAAATTTTATTTAGTGGTTATAGTTTAGAATATTCAAAACGATAAAATAAAGCCATCAACTAAAAACCAGTTAAAACAGAGTAAAACAATGCTTAAAATTAAACTTTCATGTGAAATTTATAGTACTACTTATAGATTTAACTTGTGATTTGTAAATAATATCTATATAAATAAGTATTTTAATGTCGTATCCCAGCTGTACCCGTATCTTAAATTTTTGGGTTTGCCGTTTTCCGTCCCGGTTCCCGTCCCCGTTTGCAGTCCCCGTACTCGTCTCAGGGCTGCTTAGGCCATCATCAAACTAAACCCAAATGTAACATCTCCATCGCTGCTACTGACCCTAGAGCTTGAATGACAGATCGTGAACAGAAACAGAGGCAGCGAAGAGCTGAATCATGTGCTGTCTATCTCATCCACTGACACCAGAGAAAGATTTAACAACAGCAAGAAATTAAAAAAGAAGAATGGAGACGGTCGTGACGTAGACCACGAGCTGAGAGCTCGACATGGCGGCTTGAAGACTCACGACGGCTATGGGAGATTTCAAGGAAGGAGGTTGTGACTGGATTGGAAGCTACGACGGCGAGATTGCAGAGGTGGATCAGAGCTTGAATCACGGCAGGGACTTGAATTCGAGCTTTGATTTTGGGAGAAGCAGCTACTCCATCAACTCTAAGAGAACCCAAGCATGAATCTACTTTGTTAATTTTTAAAATTTCACAAATCACTTGTAAAATTTATAATGAAATAAAATTTCAAATGAAAAGTATTGTTTAAGAACAATTTAAAACTGCATTATTTAATTAAAAATTACATTAAGAAGTTACACATTACATAAACTCAATTAAATCTACTTAATGTTTAAATCTATTTAAATCTACGATAGAATCTTTAAATTCTTTATTTTTTTTAAAAAAATGAAAAGTATTGTTTAAGACCAATTTAAAGCAGCATTATTTAAAATATAAATTTACATTAAGAAGTTACACATTACATAAACTCAATTAAATCTACTTAATGTTTAAATCTACTTAAATTTACAATAGAATCTTTAAATTCTTTATTTTAAAAAAAAAATCTCCTCGCACTAAGAGCTTCTCCAATGGTTGGCTTCATTTTTATTTTCAAATATACAATTTCTTCAAAATGAAGAAAAAAATGAAGAAACATTCACTCCAATAGTTTACTTCATTTCTTTTTTGTAAAAGGAATATTCCAAATATATTCTTTCTCTATTTTATCATTAATTATTAATAACACCTTCTAATTTTTCACATTTACTAATTTTGCCCAACTATTTTATTTCAACATGTTCAACATATATTATAATAAACTTATTACACCAAATATAAATAAATAAACAAAAACATTAGATTTTATATGTTTAGTGTTAATAAACAAATGATTTACCAGATTATTAAGTTTTAGTTTATGTAGTATTAATAAGTTTTATATGTTTAGTTTTGTGTTGTTAATTATGTATTTGACTTTTTATCTTAATTAAGTAAGTTTATTTTATTTATTAGTATAAATTTTAAGTATATTTAATATTTTAAATTGATATAATGAAAATAACAACTGAAATTAGAAATTAATTGGATTATATTAAAGCATATTGTTTATTTTGGCAAAAGATAAGAATAAATAAAAGTTAAGGATCAATTTGCAATGATAAAGTTCATTTTCAAAAAAATGAAGATATGTACAGTAGATCTTCAAATTTGAAGCAACACTGTTCATGACTTCATTTTGAATCAAAAAATAAAGTAGGGGTTGGAGCTAAATTTTCTTCAAAATGAAGCAAAAAGTAAAAAATGAAGTGGGGTTGGAAATTGTCTAACCCCCGCCCCGCCTAGTAATAAAAAGCTATATAGTAGTGGGGACTTTGGTTAAATGGTAGGTTTATAGACTAGTTAAATGATAGGTTTATACACTATATTAGGTGACTCATCCGTGTATATACATGGGAATGATATCTATGAAAAGTTAAATTGCAATAGTTTTAATTTTGGTTAGTTGAATCAAAAAATAAAATAGGGGTTGGAGCTAAATTTTCTTCAAAATGAAGCAAAAAGTGAAAAATGAAGTGGGGTTGGAAATTGTCTAACCCCCGCCCCGCCTAGTAATAAAAAGCTATATAGTACTGGGGACTTTGGTTAAATGGTAGGTTTATAGACTAGTTAAATGATAGGTTTATACACTATATTAGGTGACTCATCCGTGTATATACATGGGAATGAATATCTATGAAAAGTTAAATTGCAATAGTTATTAACTTTTTAATTTTGGTTAGTTGAATTATTAAGTTGTGAGGTTTTAATGTGCTTGATTTTAATGAATATTTGACTTTTGCGATGATATTTGTTTCTTGTTTCTAAAATCTAGTTTGATATTAATCTAGGAGAATTTTCAAAAATACCACTTTGAAGGTACCATTATTCATTTTTACCACTATTAAAGACATATTTTCAAAAATACGTTATTTATTAAAATGTTAAAGATTCTTATATCCTTATTTTTATATGCTTTTCAAAATTCTAACCCCAATAAGAAGGCGGATAGTCTAGCACGTAGTGCAAGAAAGCAATCATCCTTTGTCGTCCATATGGATTCAGAGCTACCGGCTTGGTTTACAGAGTCTACATGAGTCTGTTGTTGTTGCTGACAAAAAAAAAAGAAATTCTAACCCCAAACTCTAAATCCTAAAACCTCAACTCTAAACCCTAAATCCTCAATTCTAAACCCTAAACCCTAAACTATATACCCTAAATTCAATACCCTAAACCCTATACCCTAAAACCTCAACTATAAACCTAAATCCTCAACTCTAAATCCTAAACTATATACCATAAACCCTAAAACATCAAATTTAAACCTTAAATCCTAAACCTTCAAATCTAAATCCTTTATTAAAAGTGGTGGTAAAAGTGGTTAGTATAAACATGAAAAGTGGTACTGTGAAAATTGTATTTTTGGCAATTTTCCATTAATCTATCGTAATTAGTTTCTTATTATTTGGTTATTTTAATTTTAATTTTTTATTTGGGTTTATATTGGAATTTGTTAATTTTAAAAATTTTACAAATCACTTATAAAATTTATGATGAATAAAATTTCAAAAATGAAAAGTATTGTTTAAGACCAATTTAAAATTCCATTATTTAAAATATAATTTTACATTAAGAAGTTACACATTACATAAACTCAATTAAATCTACTTAATGCTTAAGAAAATTTCCTTGTAGACAATGTATTTTGTTTTATAAAGGCAACACTATGTAAAAATTGTATGCACTGCATTCTAAATTAAAATTCTATTTTTGATAGAGTAAAAAACATTATCAGTATTAAAACCTTTAGATGACTAAGTTACATGTTATAACTGTTGACTTGATAAAATGTGTAGGTAACTGACTTATTTGAAATCTTCTTTTATTATTTAGTATTTTATAATATCCACTTTGATCTTTTATCTATTTAGAGATGGATATATTTCTATAAAAACGATCAATGTCGTTTTTTACAGAGGAGAACATAATTTTTTATGAATAAGGTTGAATTTTAGATATGGAAATATTTGTGTGTTATGATTCAAACTTGAAAGAATTAGTTGTTCATTTATATTGAGATATTCATATATTTTTTTAATATCTTTTTAAGATATTTCTAAGAAGTCAGATTTGTCAAATAAAAATTTATTAGTAAACATCACTCAAACCACATTGTTTAATAAGGAATATCACAAAATATCACTTGATTATTATTATATGAATAATGTAAACCGGTAATAATCTTATATTGTTACTAATATTACTAATATTATTTATTTTATTTATATATATGACTATTAATATATTTTGATCATTTCATATTAATTATATTTATAAGTACATATAAATAAGTAAATATTAAAATAATAACCTATATTATTATTATTTTATATTTAATTTTAGTTAATTAGGTTAATAGTATTTCTTTATACCTTATAAAATTAGTGCTTATTTTTAAGAGATATTAAAAAGGAAGTTAAAAGTAATTTTTACAATAAGCATACCTTTATAAAATAATTAAAAATATATTTAAATAGCATAACACTATATACTTTTAAAGTTTCTTAGTATTTAGTTTGCTTTTCAATTTTATGTTTTCTTTATGTTTGTGTAACTTAATATACCCAAAATCAAAGTATCCAAGTAAATATGAATTCTAATTTTTAAGATTATTTAAAATAGTTTTATTTTACCTTTCAATAAATATAATGCATAAAATTATTAAAATTTATAGAATATTATAAGGGAAAATTGCCAAAAATGACTCAACTTGATTTTGAATATAAAAGTGTAGCACAAATTCAATCAAATGAAATATAACATAAAATGCTAGTAAATTTACAACAAATTTCTTGTTGTCAATATTTAAATTTTTTGTTGTAAATATTTAAATTTCTTGTGGTTTTTATCTCCTCCTCCCAAAAATGTAATATTTAAATTTATAAATTTTAAATATGTGTTCTCTGTTTATATTAAATAAAGTTACATATTCAAACTCTATATGTTTAATTTACTAATATTTTATCTTATAGATTATGTTTAAATATTTTTCATATGTATAATATGTTATACTTATATTTCAAAAAAAACATTATTTAGTAAACTAAATTAATCTATAATATTATTTGAGAAGTCAGTTTCCTATGTGGCGATCTCACGTTAATTCTAAGAATGGTTAATTACATGCATAACCTTTTTAAATTAGAATATAACTCATATATTTCAATATTAAATTTTTTTCCTTAATTATATTTTACATTTTAGTTTCTTTTTATTATTTTATCAAAATCACATAAATATAAAAAATAGAAATATTTTTAAATATTTTAAATACAGACCATATATATTACGTGAATTCAAGAAACAAATTTCTCAAAAGATATATATATATATATATATATATTAGGTGAATAAAAGAAACAAATTTCTCAAAACAAATTCATTTTTTTCTATTCAAGTTTGAGTTATTCACGAAAATATCATTACTTTTTTTTTCTTTTTTTCGAAAACGAATCTTTTATTTTATCATTCTCATATTCACCAAGTATTTACAATATTGATATTGCTATCAATAAACCAATCACCATGAAACAACCAATTTGAAGTTTATAATGCACCAAAGTTTTGATTTTTATTCTTCACATCTCATTACTTATTATTCATGCACACAAATCACATCCTTTTCACTTTCTATTTATATTTGTGCATCATTGTTTCTATTTGTATTACTACTTAACTAGATTTGACTGGTGCTCTTAAAGCGCGGGATTGTCTATATTTCTAATTATTTTCATTATCTCCTATATATTATTTTAGGAGCACTATTATTAAATAACCTTCTCTTCATGTGTGATTAACCAAAATGTCATTTCCTATGTGTCAACACCACAATCACTCTCACACCATATATTTAAAAACCCTCTTCTTACTAGCTTAATTACATAGACTGCCATTGTTCATTTAATTTGACAAAATTATTTTTTTCCTATGATATTTTTTAATGTCTGGTTAATATTCTATTCAACTGATTCAATCTGGGATACAAGCATTAACACTAGGCGCATATCACTCAACACTCACGAAGAGTTTGGTCTATGATATACTATATTGGTGCTGGTTAATTATTTTAACAGAAAAAATCGTATATACATATACTCAAAAAATACGTAAATAGCATTTGAAAATCTGAAACATGTATTGTATAATATAAAAATATTAACTAATTTTCATTATTGTGTTTTTACTATAATAACCAACTTGAATCGACCATCTACACTAAAAGAAATCTGAAACACATATTGTATCATATAAAAATATTACCAACTTGATAGATACATGTTAAATTTGGTTGTTCTTGACTATACTAGCGTTTCCAACTTCCTTCTAATTGGCAAAAAATTACTTTATCTAATTAATATATTCCCAGGTCTATAATATATTATATTTTATTTCGTCACCATAGTTTGGTCTATGATCATATTTACATAAAATCAAGAAAGCATAATATAATGGTGTGATGCTGATCATTTGTTTTCACACTTGTGGAATATATGATGATACAAATATTTTTTTGGTATAGCTCAGTTTATAGCTGTTATAGCAAACCGAATTGAGCTGTAGTAATTTGAGCTCGAGTAAAAAATGTATTTGTTTCCAGCTGATTTGTTAATGGATAAACATTATCAGATTTTATGCAAGGAATATAACCAGTGAATATTTCCTCATTATTTGTTGTATAATCATTTTTTTGGTAAGTGTACCAAAATAAATTACGTAAATTATAGTTTTGTACTATCATATATATAAATCAGTAAAATCAAAATGACAGTATTTTATTATCATCGGTTTATCATATTCCAAAACAAATATATAAAAAGTTATATAGAAATTTTGAGTCCATATGTTAGGCTTAAGTTTTGGTCGTATTTTTTTTGTTTCTAATTCGTTATATATAACATTTTCGAGCATAATTATATTAGGATTTATGCAAGTCATTTAATAGAGGATCCTCATTATTGATTGTAAATTATATTTCTTCTTTTACAAAGTGTACAATTTCTACAACAACCATATATTCCTAAATTTTAGAAATATGATTTCTAATTTACTTATTGAGCAATTATATTCCTTTAATATGGCGATTTGATGAATTCACCCCCTTAATTTTTGTCAATCAATATTAATTTGAATACGTTTAAATACATGTAATGAAAATTAAATTACGGTAATAATTAATGTAATGTTTTTTCGATCTAGATAATTGTTCTCGATTTCGAGTATTATGGCAAGTATATATTTGTATTGGAGCGCAAGTTAAGTCAATTTACATTGTCAATATTACATAAATGAATGATCGAAATATTATAGATTTGCTTGATCAATACAATAGTTGTCGATTTGCTTGATCAATACAATAGTTGTCGATTTCGATTATTGATCATTACATTAATTAGGTCGTCGCCCGCTTAGCGTCTAGTTGCTTACTATTATTGATTCACTTCCACGAACTATAATTCAATTAAATAAACAAATACACAAGTTTTAAAAAATCGAAAATTAATGTAGTATTTCTTTCTATGAATTTACCTTTATAATGTCTACTAGATTTTGACCCGCGCTTTTGAAGCGCGGAATATTTTACGATGAAAAATTTCACTAATAATTTAACAAATTTTTTGGTAAATTTTAAAGAGTGTGTATTTAAAATATTTTTGCATTTAAATCAGTATTTTTAAATTCAACCTGATTGTGATTATACCTGTTAATCCGGAGATCTGACAATTCAATTTATGTTTTTAAAAATATTCATATTAAAAAATCACTAAAATCCGAGACTAACCGATTGAACTGATGGATGACCGATATGTAATCTAATTGGATTTAAATTGTAATAGCTTCATAATTTGTAATCTTATAATCGAAATTTTAAAGTTCACTATTTTTCAATTTATGATAGTGAACTTTAAAACTATGACGTTTCTACAAAATTTTAAAGAGAAAATGATAGATATAAAATAACAAAGATTAATTATTGTATTGTTTGGAAACATTGATAGTAGTATAAAGAAATAAGTATATTGTTTGGAAACATGGATAGTAGTATAAAGAAAGGAACATAAAGTGATTTAATGTATGTTTAACTATAAAGTATAAGGTGTATTTAATTTAAAAACTTACAAAATAAATGTTAGGTCCAATAGAATGTTTCTGTTTTAATAAGATAGATTAATTCAAAATGATAATTTCTTCAAATTTATTCACTCCACGCAGGGCGCGGGTTATCAACTAGTATATAGTAAAATTTAAACTTAAATTTATATAATAAGTTTTGTAACATTGTTTAATAGTTGGGTGCAAACAAACATTATTTAATAGCTGCTTTATATGTTTTGGATGACCAATGTCTAATATTGTTAATTTGTGAAAATGATTTTAATTTTTGCAAAATTTAAACCAAACTCAAAATCTCCATATATGGAAAAATCTTCTTTTACTTGGCTTTGCTTTGGCGTCTACCAGTTTTCTTTTTGAGTCTTGGTTTCTGATGGTTTCGAGTGTGTTCATCATCTACTTCCTCGAACTTCACTGGTTTGATTATGACTCCAGTCTTCTTCACAACCTGGACACAAAATGTTAAAAGAAGTGCAACATCTTGGGACATGGGGAACGTACTACTAGTAAGAGTTTTTGGCAAAGGAATGAAGAACGAACCTCTGCTCGGTTTAGATCACCGACAATAGTAGAGGGATTAAACTCGGGTCCTATAGGCATACGCATACTATGTTCGAAAACTTCCTTGGACGTATAAGGGAAAGGTGGAGTCTCTGTATGAAGTTTCTCAGCCTGTCAAAAACATATGAGTATTATTAACAAAGGGGGTTTTGGATACAAAAGCTAGAGTCAGAGATGCTACTGACCTTTTTATCAACTTTCTCTGATATGATAACATGTTTAAGACGAGCGTCTTTCCTCGTTTTGAGATCTTTTGCTCTTTCTTTCTGAGCATATTCCTCTTTCCTTGTTGTTTTGATATGATGATAACCTCTCTTATTGATCCATGGTCCCCAACCGGGAAGTAGAACCGGCTTTACCGGTTCAGGAACTTCCTGATTTAGAACCTCTTGCTTGTCCTTGTAAAATTCATCTACCACATCATCACCAGCAAATGCGCGGTTTATAAGCTCTGCTTGACAAGGAATTTCAAAGATACCGTCCACCATTTGACTCTCTGAATCTTCACTCATTTCATCTCTAGATTCCTTTAGAGACACCTCAGTTTCTGTAATGGTTCCAGTGTTTGTTCTAGAAGGTGAAGCAATATCTCTTGCATCATCTATGCTATTCATATTATTGTCACTATCACTGTTGTCATAGAAGCTATCTGAATCCTTTTTAGACTCTTCTGGAGCTTCGGTTGCACCAAACACTCTTCTACCACAAAAACTAACAGTTTTTTTAGGGCTCACTGCTCCACCAGAAGTCTCCCACTCTTCATACTCCACGAGAGCACGTTTAGCCTGTTCATTGGCTTCCTCGTTTTTCTTTTTCATAGCACGGGCCTAAGATAAGACACCACATGAATGCATGAAAATCCAAAAAAAAAAAAAATCAAAATAGTTTTGAAAAAGCAAAGCAAATGTTTACCAAGAAAGGTAATGACATAAGACCAGAGTTGAGCACTTCATCATCTTCCAAAGCTTTCATTGTCTTCTCTTTTGCTTTCGCTATCAACTTAGAAAGAGTATCCTCATTCAACTCTTCCTCATCATCGTCGCTCTCATCACTACTACTCCCATCTCTCATGGAGTTCATCTTTCTGGACAAATTAGCATTCATCTGAAGTTGTTCAGCTATAGCTGCTCGAGTGCCATCGTATTTCACATCCAATCCAAGCCTTCGCATACGTTTGGCCCATTTTCCTTTGTTTTTGTGCTTCGACGTCATACGTTCCTGCATAATTTATGCACAAACGTTTTTACTTATCTGACATAAAGTGCTAATGAAATAAAGTGCAGTGAAGAAGAGGATAGTTTTCACGACTCACCTCTACTCGTCTAGCCTCCTGCTTCATAGCCTCTTCCTTAGCCAATTCTGGGTCCATTAATGCTCCCAGTGCCGAGTTCCTCAGGTCTTTGTTTTTGAGGCGATGATAAAGTTTAGACTTAATCTTCTTGAACTGTTTACTTTTTCGCTCATGACGGAAGAGCAGGCTCCGCATCTTGGCAGTGTGGTTATGATCCTTTACATGGTCAACAAGCCGAGGACCATCTTCTCTGTGAGCCACCGAAACCTCATGATCATCGTTAAGCACAGAAGCCATTCTCATCTCAAACTCAGTCCTTGGTCGAAACTCTGATGCTATCGCGCTGACGGTAGAGTTTCCGAGATTGACATCTTGGTTAAAGTAAACAGTTGTTGCTTCTCTATTCTTCTTCACCAGATGCACCCACTTACTAAACTCCTCATCGACTAGTCCTTTCACCGCTTTACGCTCCAGTCTTTCTCGTTGAGGCTTTGGCAGAGGAGAATGAACGACATGCTTAGTATCTTTCCTCATCCGGGAGATCTGCCTGCTTGTCTTGTGATACCCTGGCTTGCCTTCGAGAGGCGCCAACAAGTCTTCCTCAGTGAGGACGTTTTTACCCTCGAGAACATCACGTGTGGGATTGAATTCACCCTCTGGGTATGCTTCAGTGAAGAGCACAGGTTTGCTCTTACTCTCACCTGAAAAAACAAAATGATAAAAGAGTATCAACGTTACGCAGCTTACAAATGCAACAAAACTCTCTGAGAAGGAAGTCTCAAGTCTGTACGATTAAAAGCTGCACTTGGCATCCCAGTGAGAGCTTGCAACATCCGTGTGTGTCTATCATCATCATCATCATAGCCTTCTGCTTCTTCTTCATCATCTTCTGACTCCACGTCTTCATCCTTCATTGGGGATATAAAGACAATGAACCAGTGAGCCATATACCTAAAGGAAACCCTAAACCTTGAATAAGTGAGCCATAAACAAAAAGAAAAAATGCCTAATGGAAACTCTAAACCCTAAAATCAAAATTTCAAGCTGTTCCCACCATTTCCAAACTCAAGACCCCAAACCACACCATGCATTCACGCCGTTGTAATCATCTTCATACAATGAACCAGTGGGCCATATACCTAAAGGAAAACCCTAATCCCTAAATCATAAAGTGAAAGCGACAATGGATGGGTTAACGGTTAAGGAACCTCGAAATCATCAGGAAGTTTGAATTCGTAGTCATAATGGAGACGGCCGTAACGGTTGTTTTTCCTGGATTCCTCTTCAGGGATGCCTTCTTCGTACTCGTACAAGTCGACGCCGTTTTCATCAGCGGAGTTTAACGGACGTTTCTGGGTCGCGATGATCTTGAGTATTGAGTTGGGCAAGTAAGGACCTCTTCTCTTCTTTGAGTTAGCTGCTAGGGTTTTGGAACTTGATGATGATTTCCTCTTTAATGCTCCCATGACTGTCTTGCTTCGACTCGAGAGAGAGGCACGCTCGCTCGTAGGGTTTATATACTTTATACTAGTTCGGTCTGAGTGTTTTTTTTTTCTTCTTCTTATAGTCTCGTTTCTTGTTAAGTAAAGCACAATAGGCTTCTTTGCAATGTGTAAACTCTAAAAAGACTGTTAACCATTTCTATATTATTTGTGTTTCCTCAGTTGATCTTTGCTTTCACTGACTTCCTCAAGTCAATGCTTGCTTGCTTGCTTGCTGGCCTAACATGGATAATAGTGATGATGATGATGATGATGCATGGATGTAGAAGCTACCTTGAGAGTTAGCGATGTGAATTTGTTAGAGTTCCAAGCCCTAGCTATATTATCTCGGTCATTACTATCCACGTTTCTACATTATCTGAAGTAGACTGTAGAGCAGTAGTGATCTTTCTTGTGCCATTGCAATAAAATCAACTGCTATGTCACCAGCAAACGTGTGATCGGACTACTTATTTTAATCCTTAGATCCCCTCATAATCTTTGCTTTAATGAACCTAACTTTGTGATCTATCCCTTTTGAGAAGCTTTAAAGTCTCAACTAGTCGTGGTACTTTTTCCAAAGCTGGTTCAAAGAAAGACTAGGTCACTATTTTCCTTTGCACATCGCTCTTGTTTCTAGTCCCTGTGACAAAGTAAAAGTTCCTAATGTTCCTATAGGTTATATGATTCAGAAATCTTGTGACTATATTTCAATTACAACTTTTACCAGGGGCAAAGCTAGTAAAAGAGTTGGGGCATGTGCACCCATATAGTTTTATCAATATTAACAAGTTTTGTTTGTAAAAGTTATAATTCCAGCTGGTTAAAATGGTTTATGTCTTCATGTGCATCCATAGATATCCAAAGTTCGACACCACTTTTACATTTATTTTTCCCTTAGCAAATTATGCACCCACTAAAAATAAGTCCTAGCTTTGCCTCTGACTTTTACAATAGCAGTATCTTGCCATTCTTGAATATTGCTGTGTCGCTCAAAACTTTCCATCCTTGTAGCTAAATAAGTTGTTCATAATATATCTTTCTTTTATATATAAAACATACATGTTTGCCCCTTTCAGGAGATCCAATAAAATTGGAATGATATAAAAAATTAGCATAGCCTACGCAAGAATTACATGCACAAATCCAAAAGAACAACAAAAACCTAAGCTCAACTTCTACAGCAATTCAACTAATCATACATTTCTTATTATGAATCAACAAAAGAAGCAACACATTTTTTATTGGATGGTTAGAAATCTAGTTTTCAAAACTAGTTAGATCATCTTCAATGTAAAATTTTATTTTCTCTAAAATAAAATAACTCTAAAACTGAGTTAGTTTTTATTCTAACTCTTAACTATTTTAAAGTAGAAAATATAATAAGAACAAACAAAATATATTATTCCAATTTTGGAATAAACTCGTTTTTACTTCATCATGAATTAGAAAATATAGTAGAATTGAAACATTTCAAATTCTAAGCTCTATTTTGTAGTAAAAAATAGCGTGAGATTGAAGATGTTCTCTCATAAAATATAATCAATTATACATTTCTCTTACCAAATTTAAGTGACAGCTACTAATTGTCAGGGGAGCCATGAAGAAGAAAAGAAGTGCAAAAGTCCCCAAACATCAAAACTGTTTAATGGTGTTAGATAGAGTGAAAATGACATGTCAGTCTATATACCAACTGCCTAACATAATGACATGTCAGTCCATATACCAACTGCCTAACATAAACTGCATGTCAGCATCCCAGAACTTCACTTTGGTTTTGCACATTATAATATATATATATATATTGAAAATTTTATGTATGTGTTTTCTGGGATAAGATAAGGCAGATTTATATTTATAGCAAATTCTATTTTGAAATGTTTTTTATTAGTTAGCATAATAAATCCTTTTGACATCAATTAATCCATAGTATCAAATTTTATTACTTATAATATTTATTGTACCGTTGAATTTTTTAATCAACACGTCGTGTGAGTTTTTTTTTTTTTGTCGGCAACTTTACAGACTCATATAGATTCTGTAAACCAAACTGTGTGCTCTGTATCCATATGGACTGTAAACGACGTATGTTGCTAAGCTATCCGCCTTGATGTTTTGCGTCCTTGATATATAAATAATCTCCGAGCTGTGAAAACTTCTCTTGAGACTCCTGATGTCTTCTAAATAATTTGCGAAAGCCGGCCATTCTTCTGGTTCCGAAACCATCTTCACCAATTGAGAATAATCCGTTGCAAATGTAACATTATATTGCCGTAAATTTCTCATGCATTCCATTGCCCAAATAAGAGCTTCAACTTCCGTATGTAAAGGGGATTGACTAGCCCTTGTATTTCGGGCCCCCAATAATTCTTCAAACCCTTCCAAAGTTCTATACCATCCTTGTCCTGAGAAAGTATCATCCGCTTTCCATGATCCATCCGTAAAGCACCAACGTCCTAATCTATTCGGTATAGCTATATCAGTTGTTTGTACAACAGGCTTCTGTTTCTGATCTATTTCTTGCTGGGCATCCTTCCAAAGTACCGCCTCAGTCGTAGCCAGTTTAAGAGTATCCCTCGGATCCATGTCTAAATTACTAAATACTTTATTATTCCTCCCTTTCCATATGTACCAAAGTATCCACGCGAAGTGATGATCTTCCATTGTTGGTTTGACCCTCCAGAATAAATAATCCATGTTTACAAAAACAAAGATTGTCCTGGAAAGTTGTCTAGATGCGTTGGAATATTTGATAGCGCCCAAACTTGAACCGCTGGTGGACATTCAAAGAAAACATGGTTTATGGATTCCTCGGATGCTCCACATCTATCACAACCAATATCACCTTTAAGACCTCTTGCTTTTAGATTTTTCTTTACTGCTATACATCCTGATAACAATTGCCATAGAAAATGCTTCATCTTCGATGGGCACCGCACTTTCCAACAATTAGCTTTTAGATCAGTAACAGTGGGTCCGAACTCTATTATCCCACATCCTCGGTCCGAGTATGCCCGTTCCAGTTGATATCCTGATTTAACCGTATATTTTCTATTTTTTGTGAAGTGCCAGCCATCCCGATCAGTTGTTTGACTCCTACTTAAAGGTATACTTTCTACAATCTTTATATCCTCGGGGTCCAATAGTTCCTGTAAAGCCGTTAAGTTCCATGATCGTGAGAAGTCATTGATGAGACTGTCAACCGTAAGATCTGGTAGAAGAATATTTTTTGTGAACTCTATTATCACACGTCGTGTGAGATTAGAGCTGGATTGCGGGTAAAACCCGCCCCGCTGACCCGCCAACCCGCAGTTTCAATTTTTTTGGTTAAAAAAGCTGACCCTCACAACCCGCAAACAAGTAAGTTTGTATCTGCGCCCGTCCCGCTTAATTTTGTGGGTTATGCGGGTTATACATTTTTAAAAAAAAAATATTTAATTTAATTATAATAAAATAATATAAATAATATATTATAAGGGTCAATTAGGGGAATGAACAACTTTTAAGTTTGAATTAGGAAAATGGGTAACCTCAAGTTTATATTAGGCAATTGGGCAACCTAGTAGAGAGAGAATAAATTTATGACATTTTTAACCTTTTTGCCTATTAAACTTGGCAAGCTGGAAAAGTAATTTCGTGGGACTCAATATCCATTTTGCCTATAAAAAATAATTTTTTTCCCACTAACTTTTAACAACTAACTTTTGTGGACCCCATAAACATTCTTTATTCATTAAACTTTTGGATAATATTTAATATTTAAAAATCATATATGAGCAACTACTTTTAATATAATACATATTTTTTCATATATAAAGTCAACATAAATCTATACGAATTAATATAAAATCGATGTAAACTCTAAAATTTATGAAAGTTATCAAATAAATTATACATTTTGACTCATAAAAGAAACTTCCATATTTATGAAATCTACCCAAATAAATGATAATTCATAAAATTATGTAAATTTATGGATAATTATCATAAATCTGAGTAAATTTAATATACTTGGAAACCTTCATAGATCCTTCATTTTTTGCCAAAATGGCAGGAAAACAAATTTGTCTACATTTAATTTTAATATAGTTGGATAAATTTAATAAATTTGGAAACTTACGTGAATCTTACATTTTTTTGGTCAAAATTGATCTCACACTTTTTGTTTTTGCCAAAAATAGAAACACTCACGAAATGCTATATTTTTTCCCAAAAATAAAATGACAAATTGGGATCTGGCAGCAAAGTGCATTCGTTATAATTTTTATGTTTATAAAATGACAAAAATTGTTAATGAAATGACAAATTTGTTAATAAAATGACAAATCCTACACCTTTCACGATGAACTGATCTAATAACTTTAATTTTAAAGGATCATATCTATTTGCTAGAACCAATATAATCCCATATTGAGTACAACCTGCAGATTTCCAATCATCCCAAGTTCTTGATTAGTCATAGGTAGAGTCGTGCTTATAATCTATTGAAAAAGATATCCGCTATAGTGCTATTTCACCCCAAAAAATAGAGTTATCCTTAGGTTCACCCCTAGAGTGAACATTTAGGTTCACCCAACCAATAGGAATCAAGTATTTCATAATTAATATTTTTTAAAAAAGAAAAGAAAATATTGTCAAGTTATATTATGTTTTTAAAATAAATAAAATAAAAACAAATAAAAATAATAGCCGTTACAAAAAATGAATTTTTGAAAACTATTTTTAATATCGTCAAAAAACACTAAACCCTAAATCCTAAACCCTAAACCCTTGGATATACCCTAAACCCTTGGATAATTTTAAACTCTAAACCCTAAACCCTAAACCCTAAATCCTAAACCCTAAACCCTTGGGTATACCCTAAACCCTTGGATAATTTTAAACTCTAAACCCTAAACCCTAAATTCTAAACCCTAAACCCTTGGATAAATCATAAACACTTGGATAATCCTAAATTCTAAATCAAAAACACTAAACACTAAAACATTAAATCTTAAAAATACTATTATGGTTTAAAGTTTTTAATTTAGGGTTTAGTATTTATCCAAGGGTTTAGGATTTAGAGTTTAGAGTTTAGTGTTTTGTTGACGAAATTAAAATCTTTTTAAAAATCTTTTTTTTGCATATATTATTATTTTTATTTTTTAATATTTTTATTTTAAAAATGTAATATAACTCGACAATATTTTGTTTACTTTTTTAAAAGATATCAATTGTGAAATGAGTGATTTCTATTGGTTGGTGAACCTTAAGGTTCACTCTAGGGGTACACCAAGATTAAGTCCAAAAAATATAGGATAATTTGGTGCCTCCATGTCAAGTATCTAGTGATTTTTATGTCTTAAGAAGTTAAGACTCAACCTGAGTTTGACCAAATTCTCTCGCATAAACTTCTTATCTTAAATATTTAAAATCATCAACAAAACACTAAACATAAACTCCTAAACTCTAAACCATGAATCCTAAATCCGGAACCCTTGGGTAAATCCGAAACCCTTGGGTAAATCCAGAATCCGAATAAATTATACATTTTGACCCATAAAAGAAACTTTCATATTTATGAAATTTACCCAAATAAATGATAAATTATTCATAAAACTATATAAATTTATGGATAATTTTCATAAATCTGGGTAAATTTAATAAACTTGGAAACCTACATGGATCTTTCATTTTTTGTCAAAATGGTAGGAAGAACAAATTTGTTTACATTTATCTTAAATATTAAAAATCATCAACAAAACAGTAAACCTAAAATCCTAAACTCTAAACCTTGAATCCTAAACCCGGAACCCTTGGATAAATTCAGAACCATTGGGTAAATCCAGAATCCGAAACAATCTGGAACCCTTAGGTAAATCTGGAATCCTATGCCTAACGTTTAATACAATCTAATTCACTATAACTCAAGAAATAAGTATACGTATACATAAGATGTACGAATATCTAAGGTGTACGAATATATAAGGTGTACGTATATATAAGTATACATAAGGTGTACGAATACCTTAGGTGTACAAATACCTAAGGTGTACGAATACCTAAAGTATACAGAAGGTGTACGAATACATAAGGTGTACGAATACATAAGGCGTACGAATATCAACATAACTCATCTAATACTTAAGATGTACAAATACATAAGGTATACATATACATAAGTATACATAAAGTATAAAAATACATAAAATGTATGAATACCAACATAACCCATTGAATACTTAAGGTGTACGAATACATAAGTATACATATATTTAAGGTATACGAATACATCGGTGTACGAATACATAACATTTATGAATACCTTTTGTTTATATCCCTTATGGCATTGGAGAGTTTAAATACATATTAAGTATAAAATTTAAATACATCTACGAATACAACGAGAGCACAGTGCTCTCCAAAACAATTCTACGTTAATTATTTAGAACTCACATTTTACTCTATATAAAATTTAAATATTTTGCTAATAACCTATTGGTATTATAATCTAAAATTTTGTCAATCTCATTATAAATGATCTAATTAACTAAAAGGTGGTAAAAACAATCAAATAATTTATAACAACATTTCATTTGTGAAAGCTGATATACCAAAATATTTTCATTAAATTCAATAAAATAAATTAACATATTAGTTTGATTGTGTTTTCATATATGTGAAGTACATTCATTTAGACAACATAATTTATCATATAAAATTTAAGATTGTTTAGAAATGAAATATTGAAATAAATAAGTGAAATACATCTTATAATAAAAAAAACTAAACAATTAAATATTTTTTATAATAAAAAGCTAAACAATTAAAAAACTAAACAATTAAAGATTAAACAATAAATAATTGACATTAAAGACATCTAAAATGAAAGATTTCTTTAAAAAAATACATCATATTTTTATTATGAAATATATAATACAGTTACAAAAAAAAATCAATTATTTTTCAATAGAAAAATGACATTTTCTATTAATTGTTTAGTTTTTTTTTCAATAAAATCACCACCATGAAAACTAGAATTTTAGATGGATATAAGATGTTTTAATAGAAAATAGACATTTATATTATCTTGTATTATTCAAAGTTTTTTTAAAAAACTAAATTATTAAAAGATAATGAAATGTAATTTAAACAATTAAAAGATAATGAAATATAATGAAAGATTTTTTTAAAAAAAACCAAACAATTAATAGAATGTAATATGTAATACAGTTACAATAAATTTCAATAAAATCGAAATCTAACCTAGATAATTTTTCCCATTAGATTACTTTTAAGAAATCAATTTTTAAATTTTAATAAACATTTTTAGTATTTATACTTTTAGTAATTAATAAATGATATATAGTATTTTGTATGATATTAAGCATTCATTTTAATCATTTTTAGTGTATAAATATTGTATTTAGGTGTCATTAGGAATTGCATATGTATAAATTTCATAAACAGGGGCTTGGAGTGCACATGGGCGTAATGGTTTTTTATTTTTAGTTAAAGAAAACACTTTCTTCTTTTTCAGTTAATTTAACTGTAAATGTGGTGGTATAGAAAAGAATGAGAGAGAAAAAGAAGATAAGAGGAAAAGAAAGACATGGAGATGATTTCGTAGATGATGGTTGGCGGTGTGAAAAAGAAGGAAAGAGAAAAAAAATGAAAGAGAAAAAGAATGAGAGAGGTGATGTGACAAATTTTATTTTAGATATATTTTAATTAAAATGGCAAAGATGTAAATAATGAATCTGACAAAGGTCTCAAAGGATATTTAGACATAAGTTTACATGGGCAAATGCAAAAAGTTGCCAAATTGGCTAATTTAAACTTGAGGTCGCCCAATTCCCTAATTTCAAACTTGCAATTTACCCAATTTGCCAATTTTTTCATATTATAATTAAAATTGTATATATTATTAAAAATTTAAATTATTTTTATCAAATTCCCGTATTTTTTTTTAAATTTACTTTTTCTACCAAAAAAAAGTTCCAATTTTTATTTAAATATGCGGGTCGGCGGATACCCGCGATCTAAAATCCATCAACCCGCATCTGCTCCGCATAAATAATTCATGACCCGCACCCGCGAAACGATTTTTTCATATAAATCGATCCGCACCCGCTCTGCAGCAGATCAAATGGGCGGGACCCGCAAGTTTAAACTCATATTCCCAGGCCAGGCCTATGTGAGATTTGGCTTGTCACTTTTTTAAAATAGAATTGTACTAAGAGCATCTCCAACCCCGGAGTAATCATTTTTTTGTTTTTTCATCATTCAATTCCCCACTCTATTTTACGGTAAATTATGGAGTGGGGTTGGAGATGTTCTAACTGCTACTAGAAATATGCATGTGATGACAATAAACTTGGTTGCTTTCACATCTTAATATTTTTGAGTTAAAATCATATCCATTTTTTGGGTAAAATAGTCATATTTTTTTGAAAAAAATAGTCATATTCATATTTGTTATAAAAATATGATCATATTTAGTTATGATCATGGAGTATAACTCAAATGTAAATCAGATGATGAGATTGGGTCTAAAATTCTGACGACGGTGGTCTGATTCTAATGTACCGATCCTAACCTAAAAAAAACTCAAATTGAGTTATGCATGTGATGTGACGATATACTTATTTTGAGAAAGCCAACAGAAAAGTATACTATAAATGAAACAAGATACCTGTAATGATAATATGATATGAAGCTGGGGGCGAAACCACGAAGCAAAGAACCATTTCATGATGCAAGTGGTCGTCGAGAACCAATAAACGAATCTCCACCGCCTCAAGTACCTACTTTATTTTGGATATTATATCATATATTATTTCGCTATTTTATATAGTTATCATGTACCCTGGAGTTGTATTCGATAATAATACAAGTATAAGACTTAATTAACGCTATATTGACATGCTAAAACACATACAATAATTTATTCTAACTTCACTTTGCTTACTTTACACACGTCCGCGTGTAGATTAGCGTCAATTATCAATTCTTCGCACTGTACTCTGTTTTTCTTACAAGATACTTAGAGAAATCATTTTGTTGCCGTCTTCACTAAGATAGAGAGTGTAGACTAGACGTTACAGTTAACTTTTTAAATGTCTGAAACCCTTCAATTTTTTGAAGACATTTTATTTTAATCATGTTCACACGTTTATATCAAACAAACCTAATTAAAGATTTTTATTAAGCAAACAGGCTAATTTTGACATATGAAAAAAAGCAAAGCTAATTATGGTCAAAGGCCATAGTTCCTTTCATTTTCAACTCTCTATTGCCCTTCCTTTCTTCTATATAAACCTTCCTCTCATCTTTCTCATTTCACATCCCTCAAAACCATTTCGAAATCATTTTAGTTTGAGAGAGAGAATACAGACGACACCAAGTTTCTTTCGATCTCCTCGCCGCAGATCAAATTATCCTATTCCTCGGATAAACCTCTCCTTCTGCGGCGGCGATAAAAAAAGAACAAACCTCCCAAACAACAACAAAAGTTTCAACCTTTTATTGTCTGTTCCATCTCTCTCTCTCTCTCTTTCAAGAAACCACATATTTCGATAAACATGGCTCGTTCTCTCTCTAACGTTAAGATGGTATCTGCTTTCGTCTCTCAAGAACTCTCTAATGCAATCTTCCGGTATGTTCTGCTATGCTCTGTTTTTCCTCTGTATATACTCTGTTTTTAAAACGGTATTGTTTTGTGTTTTAACAGACGCGGTTATGCGGCCACGGCGGGTAAGTCTAGCGGTGGAAAAGGTGGAGCCGTTGTTTCGGCGGTAGTGAAGAAGGGAGTGGAAGAATCGAACCAGAAGATTGCTTGGATTCCAGACCCCAAAACCGGTTATTACAGACCGGAAACCGGTTCCAACGAGATTGACCCAGCGGAGTTACGAGCAGCTCTCTTAAACAACAAGCAGTGATTGATTAATTCAGAAAAACTCTGATTTATTTGGATTAGTTATATTAATGTTAATTAAATGTCTTAAGATTAGGGGAAGAGGGTAATTATCCGTTGTGGTGAACCCTATTTTCATCTGCTATGTGCGATTCTTTAATAAACTAATAGAGAAGCCTTCTTGGTTTTTCTATTTTGTAACAAAAAGGATCGTTGGATGTTTATGTATTATCCATAATATAGTTTTTAATCAATTATTTACTAGTAGCAATTTAGTTTTCACTCTAATTAAACATAACTAACATTGACATAGGTCATAGAACTTTTTCTTCAACAAGAAGTATTTAACATGCAACTAGAATTATAAAGATAGAAAATTTCTATTAACTTTGATATTCCGAACCTAAGAAAAAAAATCATGCATGCAAGCAAAAATTCATGAAAAAGTTCAAAAAAATGGTGAACAGTTCAAAAAAAAAACAAAGCAATTTCTTTGGGATGTGAGGTGAAGAATTCAAAAGGGCAAAGAAACATAAGACGTGTCCTGTCTTCTTTTGAAAAGAGTCAATTATGCTCAAAGGCTTGAGAACTACTCCTTTGCTATGCAGGTTGGTGCGTCGAATCTTTTCTTTCACTTGACTATAAATTAATTGAGTCATCTCTTCTGTTACATATTCTTTCGATTTGTTTGCTAATTCAGTCAATCTCTTCTGTTACATATTCTTTCAATTCGGCGAGTGGCTTAACCGAACTAACTAGTCCGTAAACCCCAAAGTAACCGAACCCGCATGCCGCATATATCATTTAATAATGAGAAATTGGCAGATATGCACCCAAACGTATATGTAAATTGCCATATGCCCTTCAATTACAAAACCTTTTATTTTGGACAATTTTACCCCTTCAGGGACGCTATCCTACTGCGAGTAGACTCGCGTCGCATTCAGAGTAGTGTCAGGTGACTCCTTTTAAATCATTGGACAATTGGATAGTTCGTGTCTCTCCAGATATTATGTCCAAAGAGCTTGAGAACACGCTGTCAATTTATTTTCCCAAACAGTTCCATTTATTCTTATCTCCCAACCACTTCTTCTCCTTTTATACTCAATTCCGACGATTACTTCATCAGTCTCTCTCTCTTCTAATCCATCTTATCAATCCGCGATTTCATCTCGAGAACCCTAATCTCGTGAAACGAAGAAGCGATGGAAGAACACTTCTAAGAACATTCCAACAGACCTTGTTCATGTTTCCGACATCACCACTGCCCCTGTTAACGCCAGCAATCCACATGTGCCTGAGTACAGTACCTCATCAGAAGCTGCTGATCGTCGCATCGACGATGTCCTGCGTGATCTGAACGTTGTACGTGATGTTCCTCTCCATGCATTCACAGACGCTGACGACCCGCAACATATGGCGGATCACACAGAGAAACAGTTAGATGACTCCACACCTATTGAACAGGTAAGTATATAAATAGAACTTAAGTAAATCTTTATCCGCTAACGATTTTAATTATATCACCAAATGGAGCAACTTTTGGATGATAACATCCCCTTGGCCGGGTAAGTTAATATATATCTGCTAATCATTGTAATCTAACCACTTCACTAACATTTATCATATGTGTTCAGTTTGAGCATCCCTCGGTCAACACCAACCCCTTGCAAACCAGAACACAACAATTAAAGTTCAGGAGATGGATGGACATGGGAAGGACTCTTACCACACGGCACAAGTAACTCTTATCTTTACGTCTAAGTTTTATGTTTACCGCTAACTGTCGAAATATATATGACCAGGATGAGAACCAAGTTTCGGACAACGTGCACTGCGAACAGGTAAGTGTATAAGTTAGCTGTTAAGATTACAATTGATTCGGTAAATGGATAAGGTCGAAAGCAATTTTAATTATATCACCAGATGGAGCAACTTGTTGATGATAACATCCCTCTTGGCTCGGTAAGTTAATATTTATCTGCTAATCATTGTAATCTAACCACTTCACTAACATTTATTATATGTGTTCAGTTTGAGCATCTCTTGGTCAACACCAACCCCCTGGAAACCAGAACACAACAGTTGAAGTTCAGGAGATGGATGAACATGGGAAGGACTCTGACTTCTTTAGCAAGTAACTCCTATCTTTACGTCTAAGTTTTCTGTTTACCGCTAACTGTCATAATATATATGACCAGGAATTTACAGTCTCCAGATGCAAGGAAATACTGCAAGTCTCTAGTCAGATCGATGCAACAGTCATGACTGTGCTGTTTATTGAAGCTCACGCTTGTGATGAGCTTGGTGGTTGCAAGGCTATCACTCCTCCTCGGTTCCCGGAAGCCGCCAAACAACTGACTGTTAAACTCTTTGATGACATTTGGGTGTAAGGGGTGTGGTTAACTCTCTCTTCAAGGACTTAGTTATGTGTTTGCAGTTTTTGTGTGTTTTCCTAAGTTTTATTTACCCAGAAATTTTCTTTCCAAGTTATCGCCTATGTAACAGACATGGTTTCTCTTGACTCTCAATTTTTCTTTTGCTTACTACTCAAAATATTATCGTTTGATCAGACTATTTACTATTACTTATTTTTAACTTTTAAGTTCCCAATTATCCACCAAGTTACCTATTATCGTCTAACATAGTATCTTACCAAGATAATTGACATTTCTGTTGAAAATTATCCTAACTGGGTTAATTCTTGTAACATAAGGTGTTTATTATAACGTTGATTATTATAACCTCTTCAGTAAATGCTACCAAACAAATAAATATTAACATATGATTTACGGTCAGATTAAGTTGTTTGAATATTTATCCCATTAGTTAACTGTTAATGGGTAAGATGAACCTTACATGATCAACGTTCAATTCTGTTTCAAATCATAAGACATGCATGTTATCCACTAAGCTCGTTATTACATTATGATATACAATCAAATTTAATTGTTAATATATCAGGAACTCTACATGTTATCCACTAAGCTCATTGTTAGCGGTTAAGATGGAAGTGCAGCACCTGCATCCTGAGTGTTTACATAACCAGAACTTTATCCCATCTGCAAACTGAACAACGATTCCCCCGGAATTTCTGCTGCAGACATTATCCCTTTGCCTTTGTTAAAAGACCCCACGCATCCTCCAACGTTGTCATCGTTAATTGTTAACATCAAAAATTAACAGTCAACACGCAAGTTACCAATTAACGAGTAAGGATTTCGTTATTACCCAGCAGTTATAACGAGTAAAGATCTCGTTATTACCCAGCAGTTCGTCGTCTCTGGCACCTACTTGAGTCAGTCACGTTCCTCTGCACACACATCAACCAAATCCCGTTTTTCCTCCTTTCTGACACACGCGCATACGAACGCAGAACAAAAGAAGGAGAAAGGAGGGGTAAAGTCGTCCATTCGTGTGTTAAAAGGATATTGTTTTTGGCCTTATCCAAACCTATGGTCATTTTGTTAATTTACGCCTGGTTTGGGTATATATCACCCATTGTCCCATAATGAGATCATAATGAAGCATAAAAGCGTTGGGTATCCGCTGGCATTCGGATCAGATTTTTCAGATTTTTGGATTTTGACTTTTAAATTCCATACTAAAATTTTATTAGTACTAGATTTTTGAACCGCGCTACGCGCGGTTTGTATTTTTGTAATTATATTTTTTGAATTTACTTTTTATATAAATTAAAAAAATTAACTTTTTTTTACTTTTTTATTTTCTCTTTATCCATCAAAATTTACTCTGTTTTACAATAATCATATTTTTTATTAGATAACAATGATAATTTGTAAAATTTGAAAAAAATAGTTTAACTTACTATTGACTGAATAATAAATGTTTTATTTATAATTGAAGCAATGTGAATAGAATAAATGTTGAATGCATGACTTAAAACCTTTTTGAACATTTTTGACATAAAACCTTTGGCATCAACATCTTTGTTATGTGAGAATTGTATGTTCATATTTGCGATTAAATATTTTATTTTCTTTAACATGAATTTATAAAATAAACTATTGTAATGTATCCATTATTTTTTTAACATATATTTGTTTTTATTATCTTATTATTTTATAGATTTTTGAATAATGCGTGTGTATTTAAAACCTAAATTTAAGTTATGTTCATCAAATAAATTTTTGTTGTTAATTAAATAATAATATATTAAATAAATTAACTTTAGTATTGATTTTTAATTTATATTTAACTTATTGAATTTAGGTATAGTTAGTAATGGTCGGTCATCTACCCATCTTTTTTTTGTAAGAAAAATAACCTTTGAGACATCACAATAACAATAAGATATGAAATACATGATATTAAATGTACCAAAAATCTGTAATTATGTTACCATGTTTTTAGTTCATCTTTCATATCTATTTTCTTATGAAAACTAATTTGTAAATAAAAATTAAAGAAACTATTTTGATTAGGAATTACACGAAGCTACTCTTCTAAACTGAATATTCTATATTAGTTTAGTTATTACTCCATCCTTTTTATTTTAAGTGTTATTTTAAAATTGTGTACATAGAGAAAAAATAATTTTGTATATTTTTTTATATAAAAACATCTTTACCAACATATATGATCACATTTCAACTAATAAAAATATAAACTTAATAATAAATTTTGTATCGAAATTCTGAAATAATATTTATTTTATAATGAAGTATTTCTGTATAACGATATTTAATATAAAACGGAGAGAGTGTTGTGTCATTGACGAAGTTGTTGTTCTATTTCGATGTGTGCAAGTGACCGTATTTGTAAAGTTTGCATTTTTCTGTCGTCTTTGATTTACTTACCTAGTTGCATCGGGGTTCATTTGTGTTTTTTTTTTTTTTGAAAAAACATTTGTGTTGTTTAAGCCTTTTGATATTGTATATCATTGAAATTTCTGTTTTACTAAAAGATTTTCATTTAATCTTTTTTTTTGTTATCTAAATTTCTGGTGTTTTTCTTTGTATCCTTGCTACAAACTCTTTTGTTCCTCTTCCTATCATTACATATTTGACACATTCTTTTGTTCATCTTCCTATCATTACATATTTGCAGCACCACCTAACCTTATTCGACTTTGTATAATGGTTTTTTTATTTACTTTTACTTCAGTCCAATTTACATTGCCACTCATTTGACTGTATCATTTTTCTTGAATTTTTTTCCATTCTTTTCGTGTTTCATTTTTTATGATTCCACGAATCTGAAACCTACCTTTTTTTGTTTTTGTCGGGATCTGAAAACTTACCTTGTGCCTACTGATATTAAAGCTTACTTCACATTGAAGCTTAATGATATTAAATAGTTAATTTTTTGTTTGTTTATATCCGTAAGTTGTATTAAATCATCACTTTTACACATTTTTTATTTATTTTAAAGCCCATCAATATATATCTGGAATTTATGCTCTGCTATTCTCTCTTTTCCCTCTAGATTGAACCTCAAAAGAGGCCATAAAATATGTTCATGTTATATTAAATACGCCCATGTTACAAATTTACATTAGAATTTATTATAAATTTCTTAAACTATTTATTTTAAATGTTTATCTGTATTATAATTAGCTGCAAAAGAATTGATATCGATAGGTTGTATGATTTCAAGTTTACTCCTCCATCTTCTACCAGGAATACAGATGCATTCAAGTCCACAACGAACAGAGTATCTATCCCGCTCCAAAGGGACACCCCAGAAAGATAAGACCCTTCAGTCCCAGATTTGTGACCGTTCCGTAATGTTTGACCTAACTGTCCCAGGCTTCAAGATCAAATGATGGTTTGAGCTTTGAGCTGACTTGTGACCGTTCCGTAACGTGTGACCTGAGTAACTGGTGCAGTGTTTGGCGCCGGCAGAGCTGACATGCAGTAGCTTCTAAAATGGCCGAATGAGAAGAGCTGAGATCCTGATCCAAAAGAGAGTGAAGGATTGTGTGCAGCTGATACCTGGGGTGGAGCTCATACGAGGAGGTAAAGAACAGGGTTGTTGAGAAACAGTGTTATCCAACAGTATCAACCACGTCAAAAGGTTACCATATAGAATCCTTGTATTCATGATCAGAAAGTTGGTCATGTCCTGAAGCTTCTCAGACTGCAGTATCTCAATGATGGTTTCTTTGGGATAGTCAACTATATAAACTTGTAAAGAGACCTGCACCCTTCCAAATAAAGGCATTGTGTGAGAATCAGTAGGTTTTTTTCTTTGAACACAAAGAATTAGTAGGTTAAAACAACAACTTATAAAAATTACCATCACATACCACTATGTCTCCATTGGGTAAGGCACATCATTTTGCCTTACTTCTAGCTACATCTTCAGCAACGTTAGGATCGAACTCTCCTCGTATTTTCATATAACTATGTATCTCCCACCAGCGCCTCAACCAGACTCTGCGATCCTAACAAAGAAATGAGACTTCTGAAACCTGGAAAGCAAGTCTTATGTTCTTCTCTTATAATCTTCCATCCTCAAGATTCTCCATCAGATACGTTCTTTTGTGAATCCAAACTCTCTTTACCAGGAATGTCACTGTTCTGAGTTGCAAACTGACTATCAGGGCTCAGCAACTTTAAAAGGGATGATAATCGCAGCATCTCCTTTAGTCTCAGATAAGCATGCAAGGATCTGGATATGCTCACCTGTTAGTAGAAACAAATGCCTCTGATGTTACAACAGCTTGTAGTTTTAAATGATGAAACGATCTAAGAGACAGAGCATATACCAGGAAACACAAAGGAGTGATCCAGGGAACGTAATGATTGAATATCAACAGACTCAGACCAGTTATGTCGGATTTCCTCTGTAATAAGAAGACATCACCACATTAGATTAAGTAGAGAAGAAGCTTAAAGTTCAATTCTTTCAAAGTTAGATGTTATACTATATAGAATAGAGATCCATCCTTCTTCCTCAGACACATCTGAGAACCTCTCCATACCAAAGCGACCGGTGTTTGCGTTTGACTCTCCATTACCATCGTCTTCCTCCAAGGTGCGTGATGTACTGATGGTTCCTACTCTCTGGCGGTGTCACGTGATGTTTCTCCGGCAGTAAGATGTCTGGCGCTTTGGCTCCTACTTGACAAAAGCCACACTAATTTAAAAACAAAAGTAAACAATCATTAGTATTTCAATACTTAAAAACAAAACACTTTCCTACCATATTCTTCGCCTCACAACGAAAACAATAAAACATTTACTAACAACAAAATCGAGATCACACAAGTAGAGACAGTATATTCTTTGACAAACTTAAATTTATTAACTGCAGCAATAGAAAATTGCATCATTTAATTGAACTTACTTCCCCAAGCTTCAACAATTAGCATTATGAATTAATCAAACGAATCGTTTAGAATCCTAACCTGAGAGAACTGATCTGAGAAAATCAGAACTGATCTGAGGAAATCAGAACTGAATATTGAGCTTGCCATAGAGATTGCCTATGAGTCCCCACCAAGATTAATGAGACTGTAGATTTATTGCTCTAAGTGGATTTTGCAATTTTGGAAGAGATTACTTGATGTACTTATATAGAGTGAAAAGAGAAGGGATTTGAAACGGTTCGAAGGACCAGTTTTGTTGCAGTGAAGAAGGGCTTTTATGAAAAAGAGAGAAGTGGAGGAAGATGAACAGTTGAAGAACTGAGTTTTGTGATTGTGAATAATATTTTTTTTTCTTCAGATAAAAACAAAAGTCAATCCAAAAGAAAAGCTAAAAAAAGAAAAGAAAAGTCGAGAGCAGAGGGGAAAAAAGAGAGTTTGTCGTGGTTTCAATTTTCCGGTGTCCGGCGCTTTGCCGTCGACACCGGTGGAGATTTCGTAGTTAGTTTGTGTTTTTTGTTAGCTTGCAGGGTTCTCTTTGTGTCCTCTCAAAGCAGTTTATCGAACTGGATTTGTCATTCATTAAGTTTCAGATCTGGATCTAACGACTTTGTTGTTGATAGATCTAGATGTTGGGTTAGTTTTCTGTTCGTTTCCGACAACAACTATGGAAAATATGTTGCCTTTCTCCTAGATCTGGTTTTGGCTTATCACTGATGGCGTTTCGGAGGCGTGGAAGTCTTTTCCTGGTCTTGTTGTTATGGAGATGGTAGATCTAGTCGCGGTCTGCAGTGTTAGCTCTCGAGGACTTTCTGTTTGGCCTGTGGTCCTTCATATACCAGTTTGCCCTTCAGCTGCTCTCTTCTTCCTTTGCCGTATCTCAGGTCCGGTTAAGAAGGTTTGAGAGGGTTCAATGGAGCACGATAGCTGTTTCTTCTGTGTGAAGTGGAGAGGATGTCCCCACTTAAGTTTTGTTTGGCTCAGAATTTGTTCTAGTTAGTCTTGTGTCAGCAACGGTTTCAGCGGTGGCGTTTTGGCGTGTTCGAGAGCAGAACAGGGTTAGCATCTTCGTGGTGATGAAGCTGGTTAAGTCACTTCTCCAGTTTCTGTCGTGGAGGAGTCCTCGTCGCATCTTTCAATAAGGTTCTTTCCCGGTTTGTTCGATGCTTTCTTAAATCCTCAGTGGCTTCATCTTGGATGATTGAAGCAATATAAAGAGGTGGAGGTGTTGAATTAACTGGATGAAGATGCGGTTGTGGAGAGGTTTGTCCCGGGTGGCTCAGTTCTTTTGGTTCTAAGGTTCAGGGGTTAGTTGTGTGTGGGTGTGATGCTAATTTGCGTGGTTCTGGCTCTTCATCTCTTCATCATGAATAGAGGTTCAGATGATTTGGGTGTTTTATGTCCTTCACGTCGTTTGCTCACTTGTCTGAGTGTTATTCTCCGTAAGTTATCCGGCTGATTTAGGCTCTTGACTAATTATCTTTGCCTTTGTTTTTTAATGTATGTGGGTGTATAGAGGTAAAATCTTGCTTTAGTTTTCAGTTATCTTTCTGTTTGTTTGTAATTGCCTTTGTTTGGCTTAAGTCACCCTTGTATGGGCTCTAGTTCTGGAGATTTTACTTTGTTCCGGTTATGTATTCCATCCAAGATCTAATATAAATCAGTTGACGGGAAAAAAAAAAAAAAACAAAAGTCAATCCGTCAAGTCCGCACAGATAATGAAAAATAAAAGGCTTGGATTCTAACGTGGGCTTCTTAAAACCATCGACATATAGAAATAGAAAGTAAGTGAATACCAAAGCAGACCGATTTATTCAGATGTAGAGAAATGACTTGGCATCTTAGTGATTTTTAATTGGTTGATTTATTTAAGTGACGTGGATAGCTTGAGAGTTGAGGGTATTTGCCTTTTAGTATAGTATAGATTGGTCGGGTCCGGATAATAACACTTTGAATTCAATTCAAAATTGTATTGCGTCTTAAAACCCATAAAATAACCATATATCATTCGGATTTGAGTTATTTTATGGGATATAACCGAAGTAAAATAACCGAACAAAAAAAAACTTAAAGCAAAACATAAAAAACACCTAAATTAATTAAAAATTAATCTATCATACATAAAATAACAATAAAATATTAAATCAAACATGAAAACAAATATCATAATTTATAACCAATATACATTATTTTATAGAGAGTATACTTGTTATCTGAATGAGCAAATTATAAAGTATTTATTTATAACTAAATGTGTACTTAATCATTTTTAAAAAATTTAATATTTATTATTATATATCACATTACCACAAATATTGAATTTAATAATTGCAATACTTATATATTTCAAAATATTTATATTAACTAATAATTTTAGATGTTTTGGGTTTGGTTAATAACATTTCGGATTCGATATTTTTTGTACCATCCTACAAAATCCGTTCAGGTATTTTTACATTTCAGATCTGATAACAAACCAGGTTTTTCGATTCGGTTCGGATTTCGATTCTCGTATTTTATGGTCAGGCCTAGGGCTGGGCATAAAACCCGTAACCCGAAATCCGAACCGAACCCGAACCGAAAAACCCGATCCGAACCGAATCCGAATTCTAAAAAATATCCGAATGGATCTTGTAGGGTGTTACAAAACATATCCAAACCCGAAGTGTTATTAACCGAACTCGAATGGATAATCCGAAAAACCCGAAAACCCGAAAAACACAAAAAATATCCGAACAAACCGATCCGAATGTCCGAATTAATATATAATATAAATATTTAAAACATAAATATGTACTTCAAATATTCAATTTCATGTTTATTTCAACATGATATCTAACAATAAGTATCTAATTTTTTTTTAAAAAATATCCTAAATACTCCATTATATATAAATAAGTATATATTTTTATGTTTTTCTATTGAATTTTAGATTTTACTTAGGGTATATCCGAACCGATTTGATATAACCCGAATCCGAATGATATATGGTTACTTCAGGTATTAACCGAACCGAACCGAAACCGATGTGTTATATCCGAACCCGAACCGAACTTGTAGATTTACTAGAATGGGACCTAGAAGGTGTTACAAAATAGAACCGAAATCCGAAAAACCCGAACCGAATCCGAATGGGTATCCGAACGCCCAGGCCTAGTCAGGCCTAATGAAGCATATCATACAATCTATCAATAACTATATTTGTACGCATACCATTTTTTTATAGAAAAAACATACAATATTTCAATAGTTAGACCATATCTATGTTTGGTAAGAATCTAAATCAGTTTTAACAATCGTTTGCAACAAGACATTTGTCTCTTAGCGTCATTTTGGTTAAGCTGAGTTGTTATTCTTAAATTCAGTATGTGAAGCTCATATTAACACAACTAAACCAAATACTAATACAAATACCATTAGTTATTTATTACTCCCTCCGTTTCGAATTACATGTCGTTTTGGAGCAAAATTTTTGTTTCAAAATAAGTGTCGTTTTATGATTTTAATGCAAATTTATTGACTTTCTAATCTAATCTATTTTTCTATTGGTTGAAATCTAGTTAGATGTATTGGTAATGATGTTTTTATCTAGTAAATATACAAAATTAAATATTTTATTAATCTATGTGCCGAAGTCTAGAACGATAAATAAATTGAAACGGAGGGAATAATAAACTTAATCCTCCTCAAGGCTCATCCTCATAACAAAAGGAATTTTTATTTGGTACAACATAAGGCCTAATAGATTCAAGAAGAAAACAAAAACCCATTACAATCAAACCCACAACCACACTGAGGGCTCTCCTCAAAATCAACCGCCGGGAAACTCGCCGACGCAATTCCGACAGAGAAATCGAGATCGCCACCGTCAAGAGACACCTCAACAATATTAACCCATAATAAAAGTACCTTAACGTTTACGCCTTTCAGATTCTTGACCTGGCCGGTGGATATAACGCCGGAGATAGTTGATTTGTACTTGAGCTGGTAAGATTGGATTGAGAAATCACACGTGCCGTTGAAATAGACTTTGAAATCGCCGGTTTTGCGGTTAAGCTCGTAGTCAACGACACCCTTGGGAAGGATTCCGGGTGGTAAATTGTAGCTTTTGACAGCGTCGTAAGCCGTGGGCTTTTGGTGGGAGACAGTGAGGAAAAGAAAGAAGACGAGACAAGAAGTGAGTAATGCGTTTGATGACATCGCTTGTTATTCTTCTTCTGTTGCTATGATTCGTGTCTAGCTGTGTGCTATTTTGAAGTAGTTGCGTTTTATTACGAGCACAGTTGTTAGGTGTTTGTGTAATAACAGTGTCAGTGTCCGATGAAGTAAGCATGCAATACATGGACGGCAGAGATTTGATAGAAAAGGTTCACGTGTTTAGATGAATCAAAAACAAAACTTATTTGAAATGAAGAAGAAAATGTACCAACTACCAACTTCACATTCCATTAAACTGAAAATATTTTCTTCTTCTTGAAAACAAAAATCAAGGTGTCTTTATCAAAAAAAAAAAAAATCAAGGTGTCTAACGATTTGTTCTTCCAGGTCTAGGTGGGTTCAGTTCTAATGGGTAGGAACCTAAAAATAAACAAAAAACTTATGTGTTAAAAAGATCACTAAAATTTATAAAGAATAAAATAAAAACCAACACATATACATGCGGATCGAACTCTAGTATACATTATAAACCCGCTACTATCTCTTTTAAGATACACGCCTAATATGACTCACAACGAAGCAAAGATTTACATATTTTGGACAGATGAATTAGAAGGCGATGAACGAAAAAAAATGCTCAAAAAGCATTAATAATTTCCAATTTCATCTGAAAGAGAAGGAGAGAGAGGCCAAAGGCTAAAACAACAACAGATTCGGATTAACTGATAACTTTATTTTCAGAGACAAGATCCGAACAAGTCGGAATTGATTATTGAGATACAAATGTTTTATAAATTCGAATTACTAAACAAGTAAAAATACACACATTATCCTTTCATTTCAAATCCCATTGCAAGTAGAAGCTCACACCAAGAAAGCACCCTTGAGGAAGCTCAGCAGAACTTGATTTCACCGGTTCAGAATTTCTTGAAGAAACCATAGATATGGTCAGTGATTTCGTTGGGCTTCTCTTGCTGCAGGAAGTGACCAACACCTTCCATTACCACCACTTCTTGTAGAAATGGCACATGTTTCTTCAAACCACCTTCATGTATGTATTCCTTTGTTCCGGGGATGTGGTATGTAGGGTCAAGATCACCCACAATGTACTTCACGGGGACCTTGATCTGTAGACCATCCCATGGAGCCGTTAATTCCCAGCTTCTACAGGTTTCGAAGGATAAGACCATGAGGAGATATCATAATGATGTGTTGAGTAACTGGAGGCTAGATATTCATAAAAGACTCACAGGTTCAGTGCGCGATAGTAGTTTAGCCCACCAGTGTAGCCCTTTTGGCTAAACTTGTCAGCATAGAAACAGATGTCTTGCTCGGTGAACCAAGCAGGTAAAGCAGGTGGATCAGGTAAATATTTGAAAACTGACTTTGGAATGCAAGGTGGGCGTGTGCTATGCGAGGTGAAAAAACCATTTATTAACTTCTTCGTATCAACTTGAGCAAAGTCTTCCTCAATATCTCCAGGCTCCTGAGTTAAACAAAAGAAACACTCTGGTTCTTTATTACAGATACCCAAATAAGCAAATGGAAACAACAAGACTAATCAAACTTGCATTTACTCATAGCAAACAACCATACAACTAAACAAAGTAAATGACTTGAAATTCTTTTATACTTAATATTGCCATTTTCAAATCATAAAAATTTGCAAATTGCATATCATATGGTCAACTACTTTGAGCTTTGTATAGGAAGGTAATACGTCGATAGGTCGCAGCTTACATATATCCAAAAATAACATTCCTCACTGCCATGGCAAAATAAGTAATTAATTGCTATTAAACGTACGTGGAGAATCACAACTGATCTAAAACAACTAAACACCAAACAAGAAATCAGCTAAATTATTTTGCCTTTGATGATTAACCAATGTGGACACTGAAGAAGAAGGTCGATGCGTAACAGTTTCCAGTCTCAACATTTTCACACTACCTACCACTTGTTAGCCTAGTCTTAAGCAACCACTTACCAAAATAAAGTAAACGACTTATTTTTGGTTTCGGTTAGTTTATTCGGTTGCACTCCCACCGAAGTAAACCAAAAAACTTGGGTTGGTTTGGTTTTCGGTTAATTCCAGTTTTATATTTTTCCTTGAAAATAACCGATATTGGGTTTTGGTTAGCTTTCAGTATAGCTTTTTTTTTTTAAAAAAACTTGGATAGTTTCAATTATTTTTGGTTTATTCAATTTATTAGGTTTGGTTAGTTCAGTTAATTTTGTTTTGTTTTTGAATTCGATTTATTAGGTTTGGTTATTTCAGTTAATTTTGTTTTGTTTTTGAAAACGAACTCATCAAAAACGAACTGAAAAACTAAAATATTTTCAAAAGCTTTCTGAACCAAACCGAATTTAAACCGAAAGTGAACCGAAAACAAAAAAAAATGGTTTGTATAGGCCTGTTTGGTTATGTTCAAATCCGCAGGGCTAGGTTTGTAGGTGATAGGTCGTCACAGTTTACATAGATCCAAACAACATTCCTCACTGCCATGTCAAACGAAGTAATCACCACTAAACACCAAACAAGCAATCAGCTAAAGTTTTTTGCTTTGATGGTTAACCAATGTGGGCAATGAAGAAAATGTCCACGAAGTAAACAGTTTCCAATCTCAACACAATCACACTACCTACCACTCGTTAGCCTAATCTTATCTTCACCAGTAGTAAAAAAAACAAAAGGCTTGCGTTACAAGACAGAGAAACCCTAAAGACATGGAAGTTTCGATTCAAAGTCTCACCTGAAACCTGCAGACGTAGTAATCCTCGCCGAACAAAGCCTTAAACGCTTCAACAGGCTTCACAGAAGGATTCCTCGGATGAAACTCAACGCTCATGTTCACCAACGCCTTGACTCGATCAGGCCTTATCATACACATCCACCACGCGATGATGGCTCCCCAGTCGTGACCAACCAGTAAAACCTGGTCAACGCCGAGCGAGTCCAGCAACCCGACGAGGTCTCCGACGATGTGGAGTACGGTGTACGACTCATGAGACGGGGGAGAGTCGGAGTCTCCGTATCCTCGGAGATCAGGAGCGATTGCGCGGTAACCTAAGTCAGCAAAAGAGAGAAGCTGGTGGCGCCATGAGTACCAGAGATCGGGGAAGCCATGGAGGAATAGGATCACTGGTCCTGAACCGATTGAAGCTACGTGCATGTTGATGCCATTGGTGGAAACCGTCGTGTGCTCGATCTTCTCCATTGTTTTTTCTTTCTCTCGCTCACTCGCTTCTCAACGTTCATATTGCATTCATATTTATAAACAATTGTGACCAATGAAACCTATAGTCCAGCTAATACCCAGCTTGGTGGTATTAAATGATATTCAGATCCAGATCAAATTAGGGATAAATTATTATTAGGAATCCAAGATTGATCCGATCCAATTTCTTTTTTGTATAGAAAAATTGGTGTTCTACTGTTAATTTATTCTATTAATTCTTCAACATGACCAATTGATAATAAGTTATGTCCATTTTTTAATTTTTATAATTACACCTAAATAACCATAATCACTTTATAAATATTGTTTAGTGGTGTAACAATTATTTGTTAACTGAGTAACCACCTCTTAAATACTACGTAGAATCATTAAATTACATTTAAATATAAACGTGATGTATTTCTTTACTCCATAATTGTAGGACCTTCAATGCTTATCCCCCAAAATAATATAACGTATATGTTTTTCTTTATTCAAAAGGGTTAATATATCTATTCTATTAATTCTTCAACATGACCAATTGATAATAAGTTATGTTCATCTTCTAATTTTTATAACTGCACCTAAATAACCATAATCACTTTATAAATATTGTTTAGTGGTGTAACAATTACTCCCTCTGTTCCAGTTTATGTGATGTTTTAGGTTATTGCACATAGATTAAGAAAACACATATTTTTACGTAGTTTATCTTGGTAACATAAAAATACATTAAATAAAACTAGTTTAACCAATAATAAAAAAGTAAAGTATTTTATAATTGGTCATAAAATTCAAATCATATTAAATTCTATCTAGATTAGTGAGAACATCACTTAAAATGGGACAAAATAAAAATCCTAAAACACCACTTAAAATGGGACAGAGGGAGTATTTGTTAACTGAGTAACCACCTCTTAAATACTACGTAGAATCATTAAATTGCATTTAAATATAAACGTGATGTATTTCTTTACTCCATAGTTGTAGGACCTTCAATGCTTATCCTCCAAAAATAATATAACATATATTTTTTTCTTTATTCAAAAGGGTTAATATATTTTCTCTTACTCCTATTTGTTACCTAATAATAAGACTCATATCTAATTTAAATTCTGAAGATTTATATAACAAACAATAACATTTCAGGAATCAAATATATATATAAACTCATTTAGTTTAATGGGTCTTATATTATAACAAAATTAATAGAACAAATACTTATGTAAAAAACAATTAATTTATTTATCCAAATTCAGGATAATTAAATTTATCCAAAAATAATTAAAAAAATACATTTCAGGAATCAAATAATTAATTTATCCAAATTCAGTTACTGCTTCTTATCAATATATTGCAACTATCTCTTCCTATTTATTTAACTGCCTATCTTCCTATTTTAACGATTTTTCAATATATCAATATATTTTTGTTAAAAAGAAAAACGCTGACCATATCAAAACGCTGACCATATTATAATTTTTTTCTACCAAAATCAGTTATCACGTTTTTTTAAGGCGTATTTATGATTAATACCATTAAAATAGGATCATTCCCTCTTGATAATAGTTGTGTCCAATTTTAAAAAAATATATATATAACTGCTTATCTGCATATTAATATTACTGATAAAAGAGTTTGAGTAATATTATAAAGTAAATGGTTAAGAATGATAACTGCTAAACATAAATTCGAGGGGAAGCTATAACTACACTCACCCTTATTTAAATCATGTATAATTTTTTATTATAAATATATTTTTTATAAAAATTAAATTAAATAATGATTTAAAAATATATATAACCCCCAGATAACCTTAAAATTAAGCAGAACGGATGCGGGTACAAAATTATTTGTTTGCAGGTTGTGCGGGTCATATTTTATAACCAAAACAAAATTAAAAACCCGCGGGTTGGCGGGTCAGCGGACGAGTTCAATCCGTAATCCAGCCTTAATCGTGTGCGATACTGAATCAATTTTTAAATTGCTATTGTTTAATAAAATATATTTTGATTAAAATTTATACAAAAATATGATTACCAAAAAAATATAATCAGAAAGAAAAAAATATCAAAAATTAAATTAAAACAAAAAATATACCCGCCCTTTTAAGGGCGGGTCAAAAGCTAGTTAATGCATTTAAAACTAAAACATAACTTAAAATCTGAAAATAGTATGATTTATAGAATTTTGTAATGAAACAAATACAGCTAACAAAACTAATCATTTAAAATATATATATTTAATCTTTATTAACATGTGTGCGAATCATAAGATATCATCTTATAAATTCAAAGGAAATAGCAAATAATGACAAAGCCATTTTTAGTCAACATAAATTATTGTTGTTCATGTGCTGTTTAATAGTATAATCTATAATCTGGCTCTAACATCTAGGGATTAAACAGCTATAATCTGGTACCACAAGTCAAATAGATTCCCCTAATTTCTTACTAATCCACAAGGATGTGTGTAAATGTCTTACCAGATATCTGTTATACATGACAATTACTTATAAATTTCGAATTGAGACAAGTAAATACACAGTACTCTTTCATATCAAATCCATTACAAGTAGAGGCTCACACCAAGTAAGAAAGTGCCCCTGAGAACTTGATTTCGCAGGTTCAGAATTTACTGAAGAAGCCATAGATATGGTCAGTGACTTCGTCTGGCTTCTCTTGCTGAAGGAAGTGACCAACACCTTCCATGACCACCACTTCTTGAAGGAATGGAACATGTTTCTTCAAACCACCTTCATGTATGTACTCCTTTGTTCCAGGGATGTTGTATGTTATGTCTAGATCACCCACAATGAATTTCACAGGGACTTTGATCTGTAGACCGGCCCATGGAGCCGTTAGTTCCCAGCTTCTACAGGTTAGAGAAGGATAAAACCAGATCAACCATGAGTTATCATAATGATGAGTTGAACATGAGGAGGCTAGATAGTCATAAAAGACACTTTACAGGTTCATGGCGCGATAGTAGTTTAGTCCACCAGTGAAGCCCTTTTGGCTAAACTTTTCTGCATAGAAACTGACATCTTGCTCAGTGAGCCAAGCAGGCAAAGCAGGTGGATCAGGTAAACCTCTGAAACCAAGTGACTTTGGAATGCAAGGTGGGCGTGGATTACGCGAAGTGAAGAATCTGTTTATTAACTTCTTGGTATCAACTTGAGCAAAGTCTTCCTCAATCTCTCCAGGCTCCTGAGATAAAGAAAGAAACACTCTGGATCATTAGTAATCTAGTACAGAGAACCGAACCCACTTAAAGCAAACGGAAACAACAAGACAAATCAAACTTGCATTTACTCATAGCAACCACATTCCCAAATAAAATAAACAACGTTGACTTTCTATTAGACTACTACCGCCATTTCAAATCATAAAAATAGGAAAATATGCTAAGCTACTTTGAGCTTTGTATAGGTAGGTGATAGGTCCCAGTTTCCATAGATCCAAACACAAGAATAAATGTTGTCTGGTTTGTTGAGCAAGTTCCATTTCAGTACACATTGACGCATTAGTTCAAAAATAGTCAAGCAGCATCAAGGTTCCTCAATGCCATGGCAAAACGTATTTGCTATATTGAACCTGGATAATCACTACTAACTTCACACAACTAAGCACCAAACAAGCAATTAGCCTTTGATGATTAACCAATGTGGGAAACGAAGAAGAAGGGTCCCATGAAGTAACAGTTTCCAGTGCCAACACATTCACAGTACCCACCACTTGTTAGCCTAAGCAACCACAAAAATAAATAAAGTAATTGACTTTGACTTTCTATTTGACTATAATTGCCATTTTAAACTCACAAAAACTGCAACTTGCATATCATAAGCTCAACAACTACTCTTTAACTTTGTCTAAGGTAGGTGATTGGTCATACGTCCCAGTTTACATTGATCAAAACAACATTCCACATTTCCGTGTCAAAAGACGTAATCACTACCAAACAGACATGAAATAAGCAATTAGCTAAAGTAATCTGCTTTTGATGAACAACCAATGTGATCGATGAAGAAGAAGAAGGTCCCATGAAGTGACAGTTCATACCACTCACTCTGTAGCCTAATCTTATCTTCAACAGTAATAAACAAAAAAAAAAACCTAAATTGATTCCAACTCTCACCTGAAACCTGCAGATGTAGTAATCCTCACCGAACAAAGCCTTAAACGCATCGACAGGCTTCACAGAAGGATTCCTCGGATTAAACACAACGCTCGTGTTCACCAGCGCCTTGACTAGATCAGGCCTCATCATACACATCCACCACGCGACGATCGCTCCCCAGTCGTGACCCACGAGGAACACCCGGTCAACGCCGAGCGAGCCCAGCAGCCCGACGAGGTCCCCGACGACGTGGAGGACGGTGTAGGAGCTGGCTGAAGGCGGGGCGTCGGAGTCGCCGTAGCCTCGGAGATCGGGAGCGATCGCGCGGTAGCCTAAGGCGGCGAGAGAGAGGAGCTGGTGGCGCCACGAGTACCAGAGATCGGGGAAGCCGTGGAGGAAGAGGATCACTGGTCCTGAGCCGATTGAAGCCACGTGCATGTTGATGCCGTTGGTGGAGATCGTCCTGTGCTCTATCTTCTCCATTGTTTCTTTTTCTCAGTTCTATTCACTCTCAGGTGCTTATGAACACTGAAATTGAATTTTAATATTGGGATTTTTGTTAGTGGCTGACAGTGGATAGAAATAAACAATTGTGACCAATGAGAAAGACCCTATAGTCTTAATTCTCTAATGCTATTATAGGCCCATTACAATAGTGTTATTCTCTCTCAAGTAAATGTCCGGTCATATTAAGTGGTTACCAACAGATCATCCTTTATTTGCATCTGCTGAAACACTAGTGAATATAGCAAAACAGTGGAATAGAGAGGAATTTATTATATTAACAGAAGACGATTGTAAAGCAGCCAGACCAGTGGCGGAGCCAGCTTAACCTTTCATTAGGGTCATTTGCATAATTTTATTATGTTATATGGGTCAATAGCTTAAATATCTAACGTTTTTTTCAGTTTTTGTTTCAAAATACAAAGAATTTTTTATCTTTTTGATAAAAATCCATATGGTTCACATGTGACCACCTTCGGACTAAGCTAGCACCGGCACTGAGCCAGACGCATATACATACCCAACCAATATAATCTCATGTACCATTATATCAAAGATGAACAATATACCGTTAAATCAGATTATTGGATAGCTTCACATTTCATAGAGGAAACTATATATTCCCTCCGTTTTTTAAAAAGTGTAGTTGTGATATTTTTCACACAGATTAAAAAATTGTTGAAATATATGTAAGTTGTAATTAATTACACCTCTTTGACCAATAGTATTTTAGATAAATAAAATTATTTATAAAATCAATGCAGTTTGCAATTAATTTTTAGCTGAAAGTTAGTATAATTTACATTAGAATTGTAAAGTGACACTCTTTGTGTAACAAGAAAATGAACTCAGAATGACACTTATTATGAAACAGAGGGAGTAGCAACCAAAAGGGAATATGGATTTGAAGCAACAAAATCTTAAAATCTACATTTAATATGGAGAGCAATTTCATTAAACTTGGAGTATGTCAATCGTCATTTATCTTCTCATTTTTAAAGAGTTCTGTTCTGTATTCCGACAAAACCTCACATATTCAATTTTTAAAGAGGTGAAAAGTGCACATTCAAATTTGATAGTTACAAAATAGCGTATAAAACAACATAAGGACATCTCCAACCCTACTCCATTTTTTATTCCAAACATCATTTTGGAGTAAAATCCTTTCCAACTCCACTCCATTTTCAACTTCAAAATGGAGTAATGGCTAGGGTTACTCCATTTATGGAGTAATCTTACACATTACTCCATTTTGGAGTTGAACTTTTTTTATTTATGAAATGGTCCTTTAAACTTTTAATCTTTTTATTTCTTACTTAAATAATATTTTAAAATAATAGAATAACATAAAAACAAGATATTCCATTATTTAATAATTTGACACAAAATGCATAACATAATTAAAAACATAAATAATATAAAATAAAAATAACATAAGATAAGATAAGTGATTTAATAATCTGGCAAATCGCTTGTGGATCCGTTAAGACCGGTGAAGTATTGCCCAAACGGAGAAGATTGCGAAAGAGCTTGTTGATCTTGTGACTCAGCATTTCGTTTTGATATTATTTGCATTTGTTGAGCTTGAATATACGCACGAACGTTTGGATCTTGTATAGAACTCAAATCACAAAATAAAATTTTGTTTTCTTCTTTCAGTGCATTATTTTGCTTTTGATTCTCCATATATTGCATTCTTTCTGCACTTGACTTCTTTAATTGTTCCAAGAGTTGTTTATTTCCTTCTTCCAAGGATTTTATAGTCGTTGATGCTTGATCATCAAGTTTTCTTTTCAATTTTGACTTTTTCACCCCACTTGTACGTTGAGAGGAAGATCCACTGATAATCTCGTCGTCATTGTCTAAGTTTGGAGAAAATGAAGACAAACCTGGAGATACTGGTGGAGAATTGATGACATGATCATTAGAAGAGGTGGCACCATCCATAAACTTTTCAAAAATTTTAATCATGTTCCAAACATGATCAAATTTCCAACCCGTTTTGAATTGTGGATCTTCACTTAACATTATTTTGGTTTGATTAAACTGTATATCATTAAGAATAAAAATTAATAATTTAAAAAACTTAACAAATTTATAAATTGTATAATGATACTTACGATATCATTATTCGAAACACCACTAGGACGTCGATTTTCGCATTGTCTGATGCATGCATGCAGTTTTTTTGTTGCTTTCTCAATAGTTTGAATTCGAGATTGGATAGATCTTTTTGTACGCTCACACCAAGTTGTCTTCCTTCCGTTTTCATAACCTTTCATCACACGAGACCAAAACATATCAGATGACTGGTATGCACCTTCAATTGGATCTTGAGAAATTTCCATATAAACTTCACATAAAAGTTTATCCTCTTCTTGAGAATATCCAGAAGAACGAATAGACATTTTGTTAGTAGTGTAGATATTTTAAAATATTTTATATGGTGAACTAAACCAATATTTATAGATAAAAAAATATTTCTTTGCCATGCTATCGTAAATAAATTTTGCCAGTTTTCAAAATGTGATTTATGTGCCATGCAAAGTTCAAAACATCTTTTACTATGTCATGGAATCACGACAACATTTTAATGGTTTTCAAAATGTGATTTATATGTTATGCAAAGGTCAAACTTTCTTTTTCTATGCCATGCAAAGGTGTAAAAGTTTGTGAATAAATTTTGTTGGTTTTTCAAAATATGATTTCTTTAACATGCAAAGGTCAAAAAAATATTCAAAGTCCAATTCAGTCAAAAATGTCATACAACCCATAGTTTCAATGCCATGCAAAGTTAGTCAAAACATCTTAACCAATAACGTAATATTTTGGACTTTCCAATACAGTTTTGATCCATGCAAAATCAACCAAACTTAAAGAAATATATTTAAAACATCAGTAAAGATATAACAAAAAAACTCTATAAATACCAGCAAAAATAAGTGTAAGCACCACAATCTCATACTGTTTTCTCTAAATATTCTTTCTCACAATGAATTTCAGTTTTAAAAAAATAGCACATCTTCTTGGTTCGTCATCCTCTTCTGATGATGATGAAAATATGGAGATTATTAGCACGTGTGTCGCCCAGGGCATAAGGGGCTAGCTTCGACAACGAAGAAGAAGCCATATGTCTTGCAATCTCCAACAACAATGCAGCCATTCATTCTCTTCTCAACCAACAAGACAATTCGGTTATTCACGGTGGCTCAGTCCCGGGGCGTTTTTTTATTTACCGTGATCGACAGAGCGCATATTTTCGACTATTTAATGATTATTTTTCGGAGACTCCAACCTACAACGACAAGATGTTTCGCAGGAGATATCGTATGTCGCGGTCTTTATTCCTTCGTATTCGTATTATTGAAGCTGTTGAAAGTTATGACAACTATTTCATATAACGGAGAGACACAATGGATAGACTTGGATTATCTTTTCTTCAAAAAATAACAGCGGTGTTCCGAATGCTAGTATATGGTCTCCCTGCAGATGCTACAGACGAATACGTAAAAATAGGCGAATCAACGGCTATTGAAAGTATGAAAAGATTTTGTCGAGCCATCGTCAATATTTTTTCGGAAAAATACCTACGGTTACCAACGTCTAGTGATATTGCCAGACTTCTTTATATTGGTGAAAAACGAGGGTTTCCCGGAATGCTTGGTAGTTTAGATTGCATGCACTGGAAGTGGAAGAATTGTCCTACCGGTTGGGCGGGACAATATGCAGGTCGTAGTGGATCACCAACTATAATCCTTGAAGCTGTTGCAGATTATGATCTTTGAATATGGCATGCATATTTCGGAATGCCGGGCACTAATAACGACATCAATGTGTTGGACTCTTCTCATCTTTTTTCCAATCTTGCTCAAGGTAGTGCTCCACCTGCTCATTATTTTATTCAAGGAAAAGAATATTATATGGGTTACTATTTAGCGGATGGTATTTATCCAAAGTGGTCGACCATAGTGCAAACTATTCAAGAGCCAACGAGTCAAAAAAAGAAATATTTTGCAATGCAACAAGAAGCATGCAGGAAAGATGTTGAACGTGCATTTGGAGTTTTACAGTCACGCTTCGCTATTGGGAAAGGACCTGTTCGTTTTTGGAAAAAAAATGTGTTACATGACATCATGACTACATGTATAATTTTACACAACATGATAATTGAGGATGAGCGTGAACTCGATGCACCAATTGAAGTTGCAAGAGAAGCTCCACCTCCAGAGATCAAAACTGCAGAAGATGAAAATGACCGATTTCACAATTTTCTTGCTCAATTTGGGATTATCAAAGATAAAAAAGCTCATTTTTCATTACCAAATGCATTAGTTGATCATTTGTGAGAAAAATATTCTAATGCTCATTATTGAACCAATTTATATATTATGTTTTATTCTATTTTTATAGTTTCTTGTACCTTCTAATAATAAATGTTCAATTTAAATAAAATATATTTTAAGGCATTTTTGCAAACATAAAATAGTTGGGGTTAATTGGTAAACTTTTATAAGTATAAGATATTATTAACAATTATTAACTATTTTGGAGTAAAAAATGGAGTAATACATTGGAGTAAAACCTTACTCTATTTTGGAGTTGTATCATTTTGAAATAAAATTTGGAGTAATACATTGGAGATGCTCTAAAGATGCTTTGGAATAGATATATTTGTCACTCGTGGACACTGTATAATTTTTGTATCCATCATTTACTCTAGCAATCTCTTCCAACTTTTGGATTCGTTAAAAATGTAACTGAAATTTGATATTATTTTATGATATTCTCAAATAATGTCCAGAACTACAACGGTTTATTAAGGTTCTAGTGTTCTACTATGAACTAATAAAGTAAGAACAAATAATCAAATACAAGAAATTACGACAGTAAACCGGCCATATAAGGCACACCACTCTGAACCATCCACTCATCACCAAATAAGAAATTCGAAACCGTAAAGTTATTCGCATCGGTTGAGTTGATCACGTGATAACCAGGCCAAACCACCCGATCCGTGGTACTAGAACCGGGTCCCGTATTGTTATACTCAGCATAGTACAACGTACTCAATGCGAAATCTCCATTCCACTCTCTCCAACCAACCGGTTCAATAAAATTATCCATGTACGATTGCATGAAAACCGTACGTGAATACTCTTTCCACGGTCGTCCCAAATATGTTTTAACCGCGTAGTTGCTCGACACCAAATCATCTGCAGGTCTAATCGTACAGTTGTGGATCGAAGTTCCTGTGTTTTGGTTCGGGTCGGTACGACCTTGAGCTGTGATAGCGTTAAATTGGTTCGGCAACGGTTGTCTTGGATACAAGTTACAGTTTTGTAAGACAACAGCTGCGTTTCCGAATATGAAATCGACCGTTCCATAAATATCGCATTCTCTGTAGAATTGTCTTAGTGAGTGAGTGTATAAAGTGTCTTGGTAAGCTTCGAAGCTGCAGCTATAGAAGATGGAGAGATCTGCGCTGCTCCTTAACGCCACGGCCTGGTGCTTCTCTGGCCCGGCTGTGTTCCGGAAAGTCATGTTTACCGCGACGAAGTTCGGCGATGTCACAGCTGAAAGAATAAACACACGACGATTATTCTTTGTTTCTATCAAATACTATAAACAAAAACGATAATAGTTGACCCAAAATGAAAAAGAATGGTACAGTAATTGTTAATGCGTCTTGTCACTTGTTCACTAGTCTCCTAGAAGTACTACAAAGAGTGTCATATAGTGAGAAACGTGTTGAACTACCACTCATTTAAAGGTTCGATTCAATTCTTTTTGGTTAAAGTCAATTCAAAAATATGCGTCGGTAACATGCAAAAGTGCGTGTATTTCTTTTTTTTTTTAAATAAAAGTGCGTGTATTTCTTTATTGCAAATATTACAAATATATATATTTTTTAAAATACTCGTTTTAAAATATCATAAAATTTTGTCCAAAAAAAAGTTGTAAATTTGTGAAAAAAAACTTTGAGTATACTAAAATTCATTCAGTTGAAAATTCATAAAATGAGACATGGATTTTAAAGAATTTAGTAACTCTTTTGAATTCGAATCATTGGTTCAAAACTAATTGTGGTAATATTGGAACTACAACTTATTTAGTTATAATTTTACAAGAAAAAACTTATTTATTTCTATTTTATAAAAATAAATAAACTTCTTTATTTCAACTATTGCAAGGTGCATGTTTTTATTAAAAATTAGTAAATTGCTATTATGAATGTCATTTTGACACTTTTGACAATATTAGCTATTTTCCTAATATTATACTATAAAATTCATAATATTAATTTCCTTTTAGATAATGTTAGTATATTCTAACTAAAATAGCTACAAACTAAAGTCATTAATGTGAATAAAGCATATCATATCTATTATGGACGTACCAAAAGTGGCGGAGTTGAACGTGGTCCAACCGTCAACGACGCTCCGGTTACCGGTAATAATCGTACGGTTGATTCCATCACCGATCATCATAAGATATCTTTTGTTTTTCGCGATCAATACGTTTTCATCATAAACACCTGACGTCACGTAGATAACGAAGTATCCAGCTGTACCGTCGGTTTTGTTCGGCGCCGCCGCAACTGCATCCGTTATGGTCGTGAAATTCCCCGTTCCGTTTTGGTTCACCGTCACAATGTCACTCACGAGCACAGAGTTGTCGTCATTATCATCGGCGAGCTTCCTCCTGCTTAAAGACTCGTAAACAGCCCGCGTCCGTTCCGTCATCTTTAACGGCAGAGCTCCGTTACGGAAGTGACGGAGCGGCTTGTTATGAGGGTGAGTGTTCATCGGGTGGGCCCAAGAGTAGCCGGCTTGTTTCTTCTTCTTTGGGACCCACCCTTTAGTGAACAGAGCGAGCGAGACACTGAAAAGCTTCGTGTCGTTAATGAGAGGCAATGCGACGCCGTTTCGTATGGTCCACGAAGAGGAAGCCGCGGTGTTGACTCCGTCAAGACACGTTTGCTCGTTAGTCAACGCCGCCGAAAGAAGCGTTTGGATATCATCGGCTCTTGAAAAGGACAGCGTTTTGGACGATGTTGTGACGTTGACGGTCTCAAACGACGTTGTGAGATAGTCCGTAGTGAGGCTAGCTAAGTCACGGCAGTCTTCGAGAGCTCCAACGGCGGATTGTGATAATAAGCCTTTGTTGCGTTTGAGGTATTTGTCTATCGTGCGTGTGAATTTTCGCGACTGCGTTAGTGACTTACGTAGGGAGAAGCGGCCGTAGTCCTGAACGTCCCCTTGTGACGTTTGTGGGAACACTGACCTGCAGAACTTGGGATCTGGCGTCGTTTTGCATATGCTTGAGGAAGAGTTTGATGAAGAAGGAAGGATTTGAGAAGCAATGAAGACTGTTTGAAGATACAAGAAGAGTGTCATGAGCAAGAGTTTTGAAAATGTCATGTTTCTCTTTAGTGTATTATTAAATAGATGTTTTGGTGTGATTTTGGAGAATTAGGTTAAGTGGGTTTATATAGAGTGGAGGAGGTTGGGAGGTGGTCCATATAAATGTTACTGACATGGAGAAATTTTTCACATGAATAATCTTAGAATAAATGTAGCTGTTGTGTCCATATTTTCAATTGTCTTATTCAAAATCTAAGTTATGTGATGTGTTATTTAAATGTTTCCGCCTTTTTATTTTAATTATAATATAACAAAACAACAATAATGCCGATTCTTGTAGTTTTTTTTTCTAAGTCAATATCATGGAGTCTTGTGTGAGCAAAACGCGTTGTTACGTATATATTATATTCGTCGGACATTGCATCTTCAAAGCTGCCCAGCTGTTTTTGGTAAAGATCTATGTCCGTTCATGTCCTGGCTCTAATCGGATAATAATGGAATACTATATTACGAGATATCGGGATACGTATAACTAACTCACCAGTGTTTTATAATTATATGTAAATATTCAATGCGTAAACTATACTATGGAGCTTGTTACTATGCATGCTTCGCATTAAAATAAATAAAATCTGTTTATGAACTGCTCAGATCTTGTAGAATCAATTTTGTCAATGGCGGTGGCAATGTGTTAGGCAATATATGTTTGCGAATATGCATATAAATATATAATGTATTACTATTGATGTATAGTTTCTTTATAAAGTTCTCGTTGTTTCGCCTAAATGAACTATATTAGGTATGGACTATTTGACTTATGAGCTCAAATAGTTAAACAATAACTGTCGAATTACTTTCTTTTGTAAAGTTGTGATAATTTTTCTATTATTGTACGCCTATATGCACCGGCGTGTCTATTTACACACATTTAGCTTGTGAATTTACAACCACTACCATAATTCATTTTTGTAGGTGTATATCTTTACTACACAATTATCATAACACCTGCAAATTCAAAAAGAAAAATAAAAGAAAAGAATTAACGTCGCTTTTGTATATTTGAAGGATTAACATTAACTATTCTTATAAAACAGGATAAATAATCTGTTTTCCCACGAGAATTATGATACAACATCGTGACTTCGTGCTAGATCTCTCATAAATAAAACTTTCAAATCTATTTATCCACAAATTAAAAGTTTCAGATTCATTTCTCATTAGTTATACATACAATATGGTTTAAACTGGTTTAATGTTAACCAAATAATTTTAAGCCAACTAAACCAAACAAAAACCAATTGAGTAACAAAAAGAATTTTACCCTGATCAGATTTGGTTTATGACTCAACGTCGTCTAACTTCTTCAGATTAAGATTAACACCATCGGATTGACATGGGATTATGGCTCCAAACTCAGTAGCAGTGACAATGGAGAAGCCATAAACTTCTCTTTACTAAGGGCTCATATCCATTCTCACTCTTTGACAACAAACGAAATCTATTAGCCTAAAACAATTTTCATCGCTCTTCACTTCGGTCAGAAAACTAACAGTTTTCTCCTTTAAGCACATAAACGAAGAAGAATATCTCAAAAACAGAGGAAAACTAAAGTAATTTGTCATTAGCTGTTTAATGGATGATTACACAGCCGACATGTGTAGTTAGAAATCAAATCCGGCAAGGGTCATTCTTTTTTATTCAATTGATTTTTGTTCGGTTTAAAACTAGGGATAATTTGGAAAATACCTTATTTACAATTGAAAATTTGAAATTTACATCTCTTTTTACAATCAGATTTTTCTTTTGAACTTGGCTTAATTTTTTTTAATCCAGATTTTAACTAAAGATATTCGTGAATTGCGTTAGAATTTTTTTTAGTGTTTTAGCTTGCTTGTGTTTTAAAGTTCTGTAACAGCTAACATCAGTTTACAAATCAATGTAGGCGAATCTAAAATACTTTAATCATATACCTACATATACTGAGACAATACATATGAAAGAAAAATATTAGTTATGAGAAGTAGATATGGATTGTATCAACATTAGATATTTAAGCAGTATAAGGAACAATTTGTAGATCTTGAACATTATCAGTTACGAAGCTTATCTGGATTGTATCAGAAATAGAGAAACTTAGGTAACATAAATAATAATCTGAGAGGAATTCAAAAAGAATCAAAATTCTGTTAGTGCAATAACATACATAATCATGACAGAAGAATCTGAAGAATAGATGTATATTGAAGCTAAGAAGAAACTTTCAGTAAGCTCAAAGCTTTATATTCTTTTTTTTTTTGCACAAAGCTTAATTTTGTTTTGTTCATAGATCCACAAACAACCCTTGTATCACCAAAACTCATAATTAACTAAATCAAGATTTAGAAACTAAAGTTTTGGATAAAACATTAAATTATAAGTTACATCTTACCAATTATATCCCGAAAGATGACATCTTAAAAAAGTTTGTCTTCATGTTTTCCACGTTAATGGTTCTCCAAAACTTTAATTACTATTTTCTTTTTACTAGGTTTCAGCTTTTTCAAACATTAGAAGAAATATACAAACCTAAAACAAAGTCAAAATGGAGAACTAGAGAATGTAGAAGATATGCTTAGTGATTTAGATAACGAGGAAAATGAATGTTGGCGATGTGTTTTTTTATCATCAAAAGTATAAAAATATATTCTAATAAATATGAGTATGCTTCGAATTGGTTTAAAAATTAAAATAATAATGTTGACAAAAGAAAATAATATTAAAATAAGTGTAAATATCAAATTGGATAATTTAGTCATTTTACTTACAGAAAAGTGTAGTTTTTTAAAAGATTTAAATGAAGGTTTAGTTTTCAAAATAAAATCTCATATAGAGATATTTATCCGAATTTCCCCTTAAAACTGTTTGGTTATTCATTCTTTTTACCATGATGTATGGGTAATTAAGTTTAGAATTATTATTTATTATTTTGGGAAGAAATAAATCTGAAACTTTTTCAATTCGTAGATAAAAAATTGAAACTTTTATTTCGTAGAGATATCATAGTTTGGTAATATCTGATAGTACAGTCAAACCTCTATAAATTAATAATATTGGGACTACACCAAAACTATATTTTTTATTCATTTATAGAGATTATTAATTTATCGAGATACTAATTGAACTAAAAACTTAATTTGGGACTATAAAATTATATTAATTTATAAAAATATTAATTTATCGATTATTAATTTAAAGAGATTATACTGTATATCATATTTTTCATAGAGAAATAAATCGTTTACCCAATTACCCTTTAAAAATACAAAGATATTTGTTTGTTTGATTCTTTTCGAGTGTTATTGGTTTCGCCAGGGATTGAAAGAAAAAGCTGCAACTTATTTTAACCATCCAAACCATATTAAACATGACTTTTTGATTGATAAAAATATTTGTGAAATCGTTTTTAACGTAATTTCGCTATTATGTATCTTACCAAACCAAAACTATAGTTTTATGCAGCTCCCTATTTTTATAGTAGAAGAGAGATCTCGTTAAGTTAAAAGTATCATAGGAGTTTATGAACATTTCCCCCATTTTTCAACATTTTAAAATATGTAATTAATGTGGTGTAGAAAAATTGTATGAGCAGGAACATTTTTCTGGGTCAACACGCAGAAATAATTGAGACTGAAGAAGTGTCAACTGTCCGTCCAGCCACATTGTAATCACGTCCTGGTCCACCACCTTAAAAATTTGCATTTTTTAAACTGAATAAATATTCTTAAGAATTTTGTAGTTGTGTTGACTAAACTGGTTATTGAGTTGTTATTATTCCTTAATGTTATTTTCTTAGTACTATTCTGTTTGTATGTAAATATTATTTTTTTGGACAGTACTGCATGTTTTCTTTGCTGGGGACCTTTAAAAGAGAATATGCGTAAATGATAAAATTGCAGACGGTCCGAAAGCGATGGACTATAGCCAACGACTTGCTGTGGCGTCAACATAGCCAAAGACTTCTCTTTAATGTAACCTTCGTTTCTTTAGTTTTTTTTAACATAAACTTTGTTTCTTTATTTGCGTGTCTTTTGAGGGTTATTATACTTGCATGTTCTCTTTTGTCAAAAGACTTGCATGTCATCTTAGTAATACTTTTACGTTGATTTTGATTATTATATTTGAATAATTTTTTAACAAGTGCATACTCTAATTGGACTCTAAAATTCAAACTGATAGCGCGTGTCTATGTCGACATGTGTATAGGTTGAATCCAAACACTTCTTACTAGTTTGAATGTCATTGCGTTGGTCGTTACATGTTTAATGGTGAAATAGACATTATCAAGCTAAGTTTATTTATAATTTTATATTTTTGTTAGTTTACCTTATCTCATATTTATTTCTATTTTATTTTGAAACAAGATTATTTGGACATTTTAATATTTTTAAAGATGATAAATTAAAATGCTGATTTTCATATTAAAATTAAAAAGTTTTCATTAAACTATTTTTGGAAATATTAACATTTTTAGTGATATTAATATTTTTAGAAATATCATACTAAAATGTTGATATGTCATAATACAATTGGTCGTTTTAAATTCTATGTGGATACTTTCAATGACTTATAACCTCAATTTTTATATAGTATAGATTTTTCTTAAATATATAGTTGAAACCTATATCCATATTTTTAGTTTTACATTATAATTTGTCTCTCTAAATATACAGTTGACATCTACATCGATATATTTTGGGAGTCACTTGTTATATGAATGCAGCTTAAAATGCTTCCTACTCCTGGATATGTAAAATATATAAATGTAGATTAGTCAGAAATTGGTGATTTTACAATTTAGTGTGAAGAGAAATTGAACTTGTGATTCTCTAACAACTAAATATAGAATGCTGCAACGTAAGAAAAATATTTCTATATCTGTCATGGATATTCTAATCCTGGAAATAGATATATAGTCACCTTGATAATACTGGCAGCGTTCTTTTCAAAAAAAAAAAGATAATACTGGCAGCGCTAGGAATCATAAGATGTGCTTGATGATGACAAATTGGCAACAAACCAACACAGCGCAGCATCATGGATAAATTATTTTCCTAACGTCTTTGAATATTATTGAAAGAATCCAACTAAGAAACCAACAACGAGAAAAAAACAATTTTGAATCACGTATGTTTCAACCTTTCATCTTGTTGGTTTTTTGTTTAACACAACATCTTCAGAAAAAAAGAACGATGATAAAACCCCTTACATGCTGACAAAAAGAAAACTTACAGAGAAATTAGTTAAAGAAAACAAAAATAATCGTCTTCAATTATCTTATAATTGGAAGACAATTCAATACACACAAATCATAACAAAAATCAAACAAAAACCTAGAATATAAGTCAATTATTATTTCTTTCAATATAAAATGAACCGTATCATCATCACATGGGAACAGTGATAAGAGAGAAGTTCGAGACTTCGAGTAATCTATTTTCTTCATAATGTACACAGAATTGCTACTTGTCAAAAAAAATTGCTAACTTCTTATATGCTAATCTATGCATACTATATGTAGCAGATACACTAATTAATATCATGAGCTTCCTAGATAACGAAGAAAAATCACTACACTTGCGGAGGAACTCCAATTACTCAACGTGTCTATTGTATTATAGAAGCTTGTATCTCAGTACTTTTGTTAATTTAATTATTGTAGATATCGACGAATATTGCAATTCTTGGTCTAATCACTGTAAACAACGATCAGAATGTGCGCATACAAATGGAAGCTACTATTGCAAATTTGCAATTGGGACAAGGACACGTCATTTTCTATCAAAGACCTTACTTTGTGTAGGTCACACTGAATTTCTTAAATCGATTTTTATTTCTTATAGTGTGAGTTTTTTTTTCACTCTTATTATGTGATTTGCAGTTGGGATACTTCTCTTCATTGTTTGTCCTTCCCTGTTGCCGTTGGTCGGAGTAGGTGTATTATACATATTTATTAGAAGGCAAATGCGAATCAAGCGCAACAGAGGTTTAGTGTTGCTGAAACAAATTATCTCAACGGGAGGCAGCGTCTACACAACAAAAATATTCACTTCAAAGGAGTTAGCCAAAGCAACCGGAAACTTTAGCAAAACTAGGGTCCCTGGCCACGGTAGCCAAGGCAGGGTATATAAGGGTATGCTTATCGACGAAATTCAGATTCAAAATTTCATTAACGAGCTCGTCGTTCTATCGCATTTAAGTCACATGAACATCGTTAAGCTTATTGGGTTTTGCCTTGAGACGCAGGTTCCTCTTCTCGTTTATGAATACATCTCCCACGGAAACCTGTTTGATCGCATCCACGATAATGAAGCTGGTGAATAAACGTTGGCTAGTTGGGAAGTGCGCGTAGGAATTGCAAAAGAGATAGCTGAATCGCTTTGTTACTTCCACACCACGGCATCGACTCCGATATTCCATAGGGATATTGAAACGGCCAACATTATGTTGGATGGTAACAATAGAGCCAAGCTTACTGATTTTGGAATCTCAAAATCAGAATCTGAAGATCAAACCCATCTCACTACAATAGTGATAGGCACCTCCGGGAATCTAGATCCTGAATACTATCAATCAAACCAGTACACCGAGAAAAGCAATGTGTACAGTTGGCATTGTGCTTTCCGAGCTTATTACTGGCGAGAAGCCGATTTGTTTCAACCGGTCACCGGAAAACAGAACGCTTGCATCCTATTTCAACCGTGCCATGAATGAAAACATACTTCTCGAAAATTATCGATGCTCGGATCATAGATGAAACTAAGGTGGAACAAATCGTGGCGGCAGCACAGATTGCCAAAAATTGTTTGAATCTGATGAGGAGGGAACGGCCAGTCATGAGACAGGTGTTGAGGGAATTGGAATTTAGCTGCTCGTCTCCGGAACAGCCGCAGCCCCATGTGTCATGTATGTGAGGAAGAGGAAGTCTACATAGGAGTAGAACCGAGGAACTACGTCGCTGCTACCGCACCAGCTTCTCAAGACATCGTTGCTGCATCATCTTCGTCTACGTAATGTTCAGATTATGAATCACTGTTTCCTATTACTATTTAAACTCATACCTTTGCTTTTACCATTATGTGGTGCGCATTTTGTCTTGATATGCTTCTGTATAAACATGATGAATTTTTATTATTAAATAATTGGTTTGGCAACAACTTTACATAAATTTTTTCTCAACAATATTATTACAGAATTTAAATAGTATTTACACATAAATCATATGGGAAAATTGCTAAATATGACTCATAACTTGATTTCAAATGCAAAAGTAAACCCAAACATGAATCAAATGCAAAAGTGACTTTAGGGGATATTGAAATTACAACCTGCTCCTTGTGTAGAAACAAAAAAACCAAAATGTTTTTTACGTTTCTAACCCCGTAAGTTTTCCGTCCAGACGACTTTCAAGTAAGTCGTCCAGACGACTAACTTGTAAGTCGTCTTGTATTGTTTTTAAAAAATAATTTAAAAAATTTGTAAAAAATATTTTGATAAACGAAAAATAAAAATCATATAAGTAACATATGTTTTAAGTCATATAAATTAAGATATAACAAAAGTGAATTGTTTTCGACATAGATGAGTGAAAGTAGTGAGTCATGATATTCTTTGGTTTAGGTTTTGCCATATGTTGTAGTATTGTATGTGTTCTTAGAGTTAGATTTTGGAAAACATAAAAGTATTTTTGAAAAATATGAAATTTACCCAAATGTATTTATTTCTGTGTATAGTAAACACTAAGCAAGTTTAATTTGATTTTATAACGTGTTTAGTTAGTTAATTTTAGTCAATTTAGTTTAGGGGTTAAATTTAAGGTCTGGACGACTTACTAGTAAGTCGTCTGGTGAATATATTTACGGTAGACGACTTATTAGTAAGTCGTCTGATGTATAGTATTCCAAACGACTTACCAGTAAGTCTTGCAAACCGGACCCCTAACCGGATATTTACCGGACATATATAAGATGGTTTTTTTTATTCACTGTTTCGCGAAATTCAGAAAAAAACCCTAACGGCGTTTCTCTCAAAACCCTAAAGGCGATTTAGAAGGCGATTACCGTCGATTCTCTCTAATCCATCGTTCTCACCGCCGATTATATCTCCGACGTTATCACCGACGTTCTAAGCACCGTTCTCACCGCCGCTTCCTCTATTTCAGATTTGACAGGAAACCCTAACGCCGCTTCCTCTATTTCAGATTTGAGAGGAAACCCTAACGTCGTTTCTCCGTAAACCCTAACGACGTTTCCCTGTAAACCTAGCGCCGTTTCGTGTCTCGTTCTCTCTGCTGGTTCTCTGTAAATCCTAGCGCCGAGACTCCCAGAGGCGTCTCGTCGAACTCCGCCGCCGGTAAGTTATTTCTCTTACTGTCGAGTGGTTGATGTTGGAAATTCAGAACATAAAACATTGTCTCTATCTATAGTCGTTCTGACCGCGCTTCTTAATTTGTCGTCTATTTTGGCAGATCTATAACCACTGTGTCGAAGGCGACTATATCTTCTCCGAATTTCCAGGTGGGCTTTGAACTTTTCTATTGGATGTCTTGGAAGACTTTGCGGAAGACTTAAATATAAGCCAGACGACTTAATACAAATCGTCTGGAAAGTCTTCCAGCTGGAAGACTTTGCGGACGACTTAATATAAGTCGTCTGGAAAGTTTTCCAAACTTATAACTTGAACTTCAATACTGGATGGTTGTCTGTTTGAGATGGTTGTTGTCTTTGATTGTTTTTGTCTTTGATTGTTTCTGTCTTTGATTGTTTTGCAGACAAAAACATGGATATTCCAAAACTCCCCCGGAGGTAATATACATTAGGGAAAGAGCCCAACCCAATTAAGAGCATTTCATATCACACATATTGTACGACGTTGCATCATGCTTTAGAGGATGCTCTTGATCATCGAGAATATGAAGCGCTGAAGGAGTCGAAGTTGGGAATTTTCATCAAGTTCCAAGAGCTGGGATTTGGTTGGGCTTCAAGGCTGGTTCACTTCATGCTCGGTTTCCAGCTCGACATAAAGAAGAAGTATGAGCTGTGGTGTCTCGTTGGTCCAGAACCGCTGAGGTTTTCACTGATGGAGTTTGAAAAGCTCACTGGTCTAAACTGTGAGTACATCGAGGACCTTGAGAGTTCGTACTGTCCTGTTACGCCGGAGATGTCTGTTTTCTGGGAGAAGTTGGGAGTTAATATCAATGTTGGACCATCTACTGACCAGATAATAGCAGCACTCAAGAGATGCAAAGAGTGGTCTCGGGATGATAGCAAGCGGCTCGCGTACCTTGCTATCTTCGCTGGATACATTGAAGGGAAAAAGGTCACAACCTCTACACGGGCTAGTCTGGCAAAGCTGGTGATGGATTTAGAACGGTTTGAGAATTATCCATGGGGGAGAGTCGCTTTTAAGGTGCTGATTGAGTCTCTGAAGGCCAAAAATATCACGAGTTGTTACACGATTGATGGGTTTGTACAAGCTTTCCAGTCCTGGGTGTACACAGCTCTGCCGGAACTTGGTGCTGGTTATGGTACTTCCGTAGGAGGCGAACCGGCTGTACCGTTACTGGCTTAATCGGGTGGCAAAGGACACAGATGGTTTCAACAGGCTATCTGCAGTCAGGTATTTAAACTTGTATCCAAAAGATTTCGCAGGAGACTTATAATTAAGTCGTCTGGAAAGTCTTCTAGCTGGAAGACTTTGCGGACGACTCATATTTAAGTTGTCCGCAAAGTCTTCCAGCTAGAAGACTTTCCAGACGACTTAATTACAAGTCTTCTGCGAAGTCTTTTCTTTCCAGACGACTTTATCTAAGTTCATATCTTTTATTTATTGCAGACTAGAGTGGAAAACTTTGTTGAGAAGGAGGAGATCATTGAACTTTGTTGGAAACCGTGTGAGCATAATCAGCACCTTTCACCAAGTACAAAAGATGTCTCCCTTTATAAGTTTTGACAATGTTTTCTTGAAGGTGATAATAACATATTCCTCGGGTTGCCCAAGGAAACACCTTATCACACGCACTTTTAATTGCCTCGTGTCGGTCGGACACTATCACCAGAGGAGAGTCATGGGATATACAACTAGCCAATTTTGTGAAAAACCATTTCCAAAAAGGTCCATCTTCAGCATCTATGATCCCAAAAGCCAATGGAAATATCTGAAAATTCCCATCTTGTGCCGCTGCAACTAACATAACACTTCCATACTTCCCATTTAGGTGAGTCCCATCCACCACAATGACCCTTCTCTGATACTTAAAACCTTTGATAGAAGCTCCAAAGGAGATAAATAGATACTTAAATCGGTTCAGAGAATCGAGTTCTATAGCCGTGATAGAATCGGGATTTGCTAAAGAGACTTGCTCGAGATATGATGGCAGTCGCGAATACCCATCTTCTGTTGATCCTCTCACCAACATTTGTGCATATAACATTGCTCTATATGAAGTGGTGTAATTAAGCGTCATACCAAACATGTTCTTCATAGCATCACTGATATGCTGCAGATTTAACCCATCAATGATTCCAACACGATCAATGAAAAGCCGAGCAATATACTTCAGAGTACAATGTTTCCACTGAGCGATTCTATCTCCCACTGAGCATGTATAAGCTTGCACATACTTTGTTACCCAAAACGTGTTTGTCCCATGTTTCACACTCGCTCTGATCCTCCATCCATAACCACTAACCCGACATATTGCCACAAGGAGAGTTTTCGATGACTTGTATAATCTGAAGGTGAATCCACGCCTCACTGCTGTCAACCGCAGCTCCGAAACCAATGCATCCTTGCTAACGAAACTCTGGTTGACATGTAGCTTGTTTCTTTGAAATTTTTCTCCTTCAATAGCATATGTTTCTTTGAAATCTTCAAAACACATATCATCTTCTTCTGAGTCCTCATCTTTGACCTTTCCATAAACACTGTAATTCTCATCATCCTCGACCGCTTCAGCAACATCACAGATATCAGCATCCTCCTCTCCATCATCCTCCTCCCCATCATCCACCTCCTCATCCTGCTCCTCCCCATCATCCTCCTCCCCATCATCCTCCTCGTCATCATCCTCCTCCCCACCAGCTTCATTAACTTCTTCCCTTTCCTCTTAAACCGTTCTCATCTTGCTACGGCTTCTCATCTTGCTACGGCTTGATACATAAAGCCGTACTCCGTGCGTTTTGGTTATCTCGAGCAAGTATCCAACTTGTCTATCACTTGTAACATGAATAGGAGGGGTATCTGGAGCCATATCTTGCATCATTGCTTCTGGTACTGAGTAACTTATCTCCACAGATTCTATGCTCATATCCAAGTTAAAATCTTCTTCAGTCATTGCAACAAGTTCAGCATGTGTCGAACCTTCACTCAAAAAAAACATTCTCGCTCCTTTGGAATCATCAACCACAAAATCCCAACAACCATCTTTCCACAACCATTCTCCATACACTGCAGGTAACCGGCATATCATCTGCACAAAATCAAAAATAAAAACACATTAGCTAGAAACTTTGATTAACATGAAGTGATGTTGACTCTTAAACTCTTAAATATTACCAATTATGTTATAAATTTAATTCAGTAGCTCCAATATTGATTAATATACATGAATTAATAAGAAAATGTAAAAAAGTCTTTATAGTTTTGGAGAAAATGAAAGTTTACTAAACATTGACGCAGACGACTTACTGGTAAGTCGTCTGGAATACTTAAACGACTTACAAGTAAGTCGTCTGAAGAGGTCATTTTGGCAATTGACTTTAAGCTGGACGACTTACTTGTAAATCGTCTCGGATAAACAGGTACTTTTGCATTTGACCGAATTGTGTCAGAAAAATTGACTTTTCTTATACGACTTACTAGTAAGTCGTCCCTCGGAAAACAAAAAACTCAATATTTTATTAAAACGAGATGACTTACTTGTAAGTCGTCTCATGTTAGTTTAAAATTCGAAAATAAAACTGAAATTTTTATTTTTTCCAGACGACTTAAACGGAAGACGTCCAGATAGACGACTTACACGGAAGTCGTCTGAGATAAGCAAGGTTTGACCAGAATCTCAGAATAAAATCTGGACGACTTTACTTATCCTAGACGACCTTCAAGTAAGTCTTCTGACTGGACGACCTTCAAGTAATTCGTCTCGGAGAAAATAAATATTTAAGTTGTTTTTCCAATTGAAAAATTAACCTGAGACGACTTACCAGTAAGTCGTCTAGCTTTAATAAAATATTGATTTTTTTGGTTTCTCCAGAGACGACTTACTAGTAAGTCGTCTGGGAAAAGTCAAATATCTAACACAGTTCGGTCAAATGCAAAAGTAACCCGTTTATCCTAGACGACTTACTAGGATATTCTCGGGTTTTTTTTCTAAACAAAGAAAGATGGACTACTTACAAGTAAGTCGTCTCTTTGTCCAGAAGACTTAACCGTAAGTGTTCTACAGCCAGACAACTTATAGGTAAGTCTTCTACGCAGACAGATCTGGAAATTTTTCCAATTTCATACATTAAATTAGTGAGATGACTACCTTACCACACAGAAGTCTTCTCCAAATATCCGGAACCTTAAACGAGAGTAACCCACCAAGAATAGTAAGCTTGAATGTCTTTATCAACAAAAAAAAATTAAAATCAAAAACTTGAGTTTTTTGGATGAATATGGAGACAAAGTGAAAGAGATGTTGTTTTCAGTTCATAACAATTGAGAGAGAGACAGTAAATCGATTTCAGGTGCATTAACAGCTTCAAATTGGTTGTTCATGGTAGTTGGGGTATTGAAGGCGATTGTAATCTTGTAAATACCTGAAGATGATGAAGTTGAGAGAGTAAAATGGTCATTTTCGAAAAATATTAAAAAAAAATTAATGGCATTTTCGTAAATACTGTGAACATATGGGGTGAATAGGGCAAAAGAAAGATAAAAAATGAGTGGTTACTTTTGTGTTTGACTTTAAGTTTTGAGTCAATTTTGCAAAAAGCCCTATATATTTATGTACAATATGGATTCATATAGAGAAAACGAAAGTATAACAACGAAATGTAACTACGACAACTATACAGATGCAATTATATATCGATAAATCCAAAAAAGTGTTAATTTGTTGTTTTTATTTTTAAGAAAAGCACATTATCTTTTATTCCACGAAAGAGCATGTACCCTCGGCAGTATATACCATTTTTCATAAAAATAAATCCCATCGATTCTAGCAGTCCATTCACGGTGCTCACACATCGTTTTACGAGAGGCTCCTCTATACACTTGAACGTTATAAAAACTCTCTAATTTAGGCCCATGCCTCAAGAGACACGTGTACACTTTCCTTGCTTGTCCATTCTTTTCGGTGAACCAGATAAAGGCTGAATGATTACTATGCATTAAATCTCGTAAGAATAGATCCTTTTTCCATATAATGTACGTTGAGAACTTTAGGTGGAATGAGTCCGTTCTATCATTATAGTATTTTCTCGGCTGGAGGATTTGGAAAACATAAATGCTTCCAACTCAAAATATTCAAAAGTCATAACACTAAGACCAGTGTTTTTAAAACCGGACCGGCGAACGAACCGGAAATTATTTGGGTCACGGGTCATTGTGGTTCGACCTGGTTCGACCGGGGTCGATTAGATTAAACTGAATTTATTATTTTATAAATATTATATATATTTTTTTCAAAAAATAGTCATAATGTTTAGAAAACTTTCAAAAATAACAAATTAAAATGTGATAAAAATAATAAAAAAAATAATAGTACAAATCTAAAGTCAATAGGAAAAAAAACATTTAAAGTTTATTCTCCAAATCTTTGTCCTTCTAAATCTTCATCACCTATAAAAATTATATACACATTAGTTACAAAACTCTATTTTGGTTGCAATTTGTGACAAACAAAATAGTATATATGTTAAAAAGGGAGAAAAAATAATTATTTTATTAACAAAATTTTGATTTTTATACGAACCAGGGTTTCGTCGGTTCGTTGGGTCACTCGGTTCCCGGGTTTTTAGCGGTTCAACATGGGTTTTTAATCGGTTCAACTTTAGTTGGGTTTTGACATTAAACCAACCCGGATAGGTGTCCGGTTCGCGGTTGAACCCGGTCGGACCGCCGGTCCGATCCGGGTTTAACAACACTGACTAAGACTTATTCTTGGGTTCACCTATAAAAAATCTAGAGGTTCATCCAACCAATAGGAATTAACCATTTCACAATTGATATCTTTTAAAAAAAAACAAAATATTATCAAGTTATATTATGTTTTTAAAATAAAAATATTAAAATAAATAAAAATAGTAATATATGCAAAAAAAAAAATATTTTAACTCCCTCGTCAAAACACTAAACCCTAAACTCTAAACTCTAAATTAAAACATTAAACACTAAATCTTTAAAATACCAAATCCTTAATCTTAAAAGGAGTTTAGGGTTTACCCAAAGGTTTAGTATTTAGAGTTTAGGATTTAGGGTTTAGTATTTCGATGACGGTGTTAAAATATCTAATTTTTTTTGCATATACTAGAGTTTAGGGTTTAGAGTTTAAGATTATCCAAGGGTTTATCGTATACCCAAGGGTTTAGGGTATATTCAAGGGTTTAGGGTTTAAGATTTAGGGTTTAGGGTTTATTTTTTTGACAATGTTAAAAATATATATTTTTAAATCATTTTTTGTACCTAATATTATCTTTATTTTATTTATTTTTAAAACATAATATAACTTGACAATATTTTGTTTCTTTTTTTTTAAGATATTAATTATGAAATACTTGATTCCTATTGGTTGGTGAACCTAAAAGTTCACTCTAGGGGTGAACCCAAGAATAACTCTAACACTAACTGACATAAAGATTATGAAACGGTTCATTTTTTTGGGATTACTTTTGGAGTAATAGCGCTATCAAAATTGGGTTAATTTGGCTAGCTAATAGCCAAATTTGAAAACAAAATTAACATATATCATTGATTTTGACATAATTAGATTTCATAGTATTTTTAACCTGATTTATTATAATATTATAATTATGAGAAAGATGACATAGACAATTCGTCAACCGATAATACTATCTACCTTATATATACGTTTAACTGCAAATATATATATGATCTTTATATTTATAGTGTTTATAGAGATTTTTTATGGAATTATAACGGTTTTTGGTAGATACCATGTATTTTATGTGATTGTTAGTGACAAATACCATAACCTTTTTACTGGCAAATTCTATAACACAAAATTATGAAAATTACATATAAGGAAATAATCTTCTAAATAATATTAATAAAGGGAAAAAATGACTAAATTACTACATATTCTATAGTTTTTTTGTAAATCTACGCTTTTTTGAAACACATGCTTTAATTAGAAAGAAGAATGTTAGCTGAGAGGCATAAGTGTTCCGTCAACCACCAGAGTTCCGCCTACATTCAAGTCTTTTTAACCAAAGTATCAGCAAGGATGTTCCTCTCACGAGGTATCCATGAAAAACAAGCAGACTTAAACGTTGCTACAAAATATAAGATATCAAAAATCACTCCATAGAGCTCTGGGATGCAATTTCCGGCATTGATGGTTTTGATCAGTTGTGTAGATCAGACTCGAAGCAAACACAAATTTATTTTCCACCTAAAATCAGCAACGTTCATCATCTCGTCTCCGATTTTCTCACTGTCAACAGCCGTATAAATCTCGATTTGGCTGTGTATTCGCCTTCTTAATGCCTAGCCATATCAACTTATCCAGAGCCCTGGTTTCACTTGGTTTAATGCACAAGATCCTATTCTCATAGTCAAGTAAGCAGAGATGGATTTTAAATAAGTCCCATTATGTGGCCCCTGTTACCATTAGTTCCGACACCGTGAGATAACATACTGCCTGCGAGGAGGCCCTAATTGTCTCTCCTGGTATCTCGCAGCCAACCAAAGGTCCTGCCATACTTTAATAGATTTGCCATCACCAACAATCCAGCTCAGATTTTCTTACCAGCAGATATCTACCAACCAAGATACTCCTCTGCGAGATAGAAGAGGAGTCTGTGGCGGTGAGGATATTATCTTCAGAATAATATTTACCTCTGAGTACTTTACCAAGGAGGCAGTTTGGTTTCTGATGTAGTCTCCAGCCTATCTTATCCAGCAGCACAGCATTGAAGCTTTGAAAGTCTCGGAGACCAATACCCCTCCAATCGCTTTAGGCTTTACCATCTTTTTCATGAGACCCACACCATTTTGCTTGAATCTTAATTATTATCCCACTAAAACTGGGTCACAGCTGACTAGATGCGCTTACACTGAAAAACTGGCCAATGAAAAGAACTTGTTTGACCACCCTCTTGACTTCTGTTTTATACGGTCCACGACGGAGGAGAACATGTCATGCTTTCGACGTACAAAATTTTCTGGGAAACTTAAGTATTTTCCAGCTCCACCTTCCTTTTCGATTTGTAACTCTTCTTTCACCATCTCTTTAAGGAAAACAGGTTTCTTCCGTGAAAAGTTAATGGCTGAGTTTCATTGTTTAAGGATGTCTGGATGTTGTCTCAGTATGATCTTTAGTGTTGTGCAGTTCACATTATTTGCTTGGAGGAAGAATATGGCATCGTCCACAAAGAGGAGATGATTTATCTGGGGGCTTGATCTTGCCACAATCATTCTCTTAAGAGTCCTATCCTCTTGCGCGCTGTTACATAATCCCGAGAGGACTTCGTTACACATGATGAATATGTAAGAAGAAAAAGAGTCTCCTTGATAGATACCTCTACTGAGTACTACTTTCTTTCTAGGCAATCCGTTAATGAGAAAGAATAGGTAACAGATGAGATACACTGCATAACACAGCTGATCAGATCTCACTGGAATCTCAACTGGGATAGCACTAGTGAGATAAATTCCCATTTAAGACGGTCGTACGCCTTACTCATTTCCGTCTTGACTGTCATAACACATCGCTGTTCCGCTTTGGAGGTTTTGAGGTAATGAAGGACCTCGTACATGATAAGCATATTATCTCCAATTGCTCAACCCATGACAAATGCGGACCAATTTTCCGAAATCAGCTTCTCCATCATCGGCTGCAACCTACGGGTAAGTAGTTTAGAGTAAGTATTGTAATACACATTGCACAACGAATTGATCAATAGTCTGAAATTTTTGCTGGTTGGTGATCTTCGTATAAACCGGATGTAGGTGTAGTTTATGTTTTCCGGTGAAAACTCCCCATTGAAAAAACCTTGAACTTCTTTTACAATATGAGGGTTAAGTAAACCCACCTCCTCGATAATAAATTTTAATATTTAATCACTAAAACCAATCCAAATATAAAGCAAATTTTTAGTTAATATTATTTTAGATTTTTTTGTGTACTTTTTTTTGAACAAATAAGCATTCTAGTGTTATCCACTGTTTCTCCTCTCTATCTCAATTTTCAAATGATATCTCTCTGTCTGTATTCCATGAATTGGAAATCTGACTGAAATAAAATTCCTTTCGGCATACAAAAAACAAATCACATTAAGTATAAATTCCTTTTACGTTACCGGTGGACTTTAGTGTTAAGTATACTTATATATGATTTCACCTTTCACTTCACATTTCAGCTTCTCTTATAGTTTCTCCCTTTGCACTATTTATTTTTTTCATAAAAAATGATTCATCTAAAAAGAGAGCCAAAATACATTGTAACTCTCAGCTTATTACTACCATTCACCTTTCTCCTAATATTCTTATCAACCGACGTTTCATCTCATTCACCACCAACCCTCCACAAAACGCAGCGTCTTACATCCTCCGGTAACATCGCCGAGCTCCTCGTTGCTACTTTAAACGAAACCATCTCCAAGGTCAATCTTTCTTCCTCAAACTTCTCCGACCTCCAAAAGAGTCTCGGCTCAAACCTAACACATCGCGATCGTTGCGCGTTTGGTGACTGTCTCGAGCTACTCGATGACTCCGTCTTCGATCTCACCACCGCAATCTCGGAGTTCCAGTCTCCTTCGCCGGATCTCTACAGCGTCAGTATGTTGCTCAGTGCCACTATGACGAATACACGAACGTGTCTTGATGGCTTCGCTTCTAGCGACGATGACGACGGTAATAGTAAGACGTATGGGGTTGGTGAAAGCATGAAGGAGAGTCTTTTCAATATCTCTAGACATGTCAGAGAATCACTAGCTATGCTTGAGAATATTGCGGAGAAATTAGAGAACAACATTAGGCTTCCGACGTGGGTCGACCGGAAACTCTTTCAGGATCCGACGGATGAGACTAAGTTTGATCTGGTGGTGTCTCAAAATGGTACCGGAAACTTCACAACCATTGGTGAGGCCGTGTCGGCCGCTCCCAACTCGAGCGAAACCAGGTACGAAAACGTTACATATATGTTAGGTTTTTGTTGGTAAGGTAACATGCTAATCGTTTTGCAAATTTTACTAGTTACGAAATTATATTAAATCAGCTTTTTTTTTTTTGCCTGCTTAGTGATTAATTTTTCTTTTGAGTCGTTTTAATTTTGCTTCTTCTTTACGTGGAAGCTAGATTTAGATTAATTTGGTGCAAAAGAGAATAATTAAGTGTAATGTCTAACTCTAAGGTATCAGGTGGTTCTTTATTTAATATCTAAAACTGTGCACATAAAAAAAAAACTCTTACAAATAAGCTCAGGAGTACCATGATGAAATGTTCATAAGATCGATGTATTACTTTTTTCTTTAGAGACTTTTCTTGTTTCTAAAAATATCTTAAACATAAGTAGTACTCGTCACGGATCTAACAACGACGAATCTTAAACTTGAAGAACGAGACAATGTCTACCATTCCTGCACGTGATCAATGGCAATACCAAAAGTGTCAAGTATTTGCCAAAAAAAAAACACCCCGTGTCAAGTCGTCACAAAATATCTCATCAGTTAATAGTTTTCATATATAAGGAAACCAAATTCTCATAAACGTAACTTTAAAAAGCATAGATTTTTTAATATTTTCAAATAACCTATCACTACTTCATTAGATAGTTTAAGTAGAAACTAGAAGTTGAATTTTTTTATTACTTATACATATTTTTAATCTTGAAGCACCATAAAAATATTTAATAGAAACAATTTAATCAATTGAAAAAATACTGAGTTAGACACAATTTAATTATCATACATTTCAGCAGTCTCATATATATATATATATATATATATATATATATATATATCTTCATTTTTGGGGATTTTGCATTCCAATCCCCTTAAACACTATTTATTTTCATTTTAATTTTATATATATGTTTAAGAATTTCATGAATATTTTTATGTCACATTTAGTGTTTTCACTATATTTTCTTATAAACAATATATTAATTTTTATATTACGTCTTGTTATATTTTAGTATTTATAATTATATATTTCTCAAAATATTTGATTTTCATATTTTCAAATACTAATTTTTAAATTTTATTGAAAATTTAGTGATTATTAATTATTAATAATACTGAAGGTTCAACATATAAATATCAAAACCTCCTAAAAATAAATTAGAAGGTGACCATTAGAGTAACACACACTCAACCCTTCATTTTAAAGATGTTTCTTTTCGAAATGAGGGTACTTGATATTGGAAATGCTATTAGTACATTTTACACTACTTTTTTTACCAATTATCGTTTTATTATACGATGCTTCCAAACTGAACAGATTTGCTATCATATTTTACTTTAAGTTCTACGTAAAATTAATTTAATTCATTCGGATTCTTGTTTATTTTGAAATAGCCATCCGATCTTTTCCTTCAATAGAAATCCGATTTTTTCGTTTTTATTTATAAATAATTAATAATTGAAAATTTTGCTTTGACATTATTATTTTTAGTTTTATTTATTGATAATTTAAAACTCTGAGAGTAATATTGATACTTTTATGATAGATTTGTGATATGTATAAAGTATGGAGTATATTTAGAAAACATTGAAATACCGAGGGAGAAAACGATGATAATGTTTGTCGGAGACGGAATCGGACGGACAGTAATAAAAGCTAACCGCAGTGGCGCAGATGGATGGACAGCATTTAACTCTGCTACTGTGGGTAACTTTTCTTCATAATCCTAAACATTTTCTTTTTTTTTTTTGAACTTAAATCCTAAACATTTTCGCAGCCAGTTTATTACAGATCAGTATCTTAGCCATTATTGGAATCCATTTAACTTTCGTCTCTTTGTTATTTTATGTCCAGTCCATTACACGTTTTTGTTTATGCAGGCGTAAGAGGTAGTGGCTTTATAGCTAAGGACATATCATTCGTGAACGATGCTGGACCGACCAAGCACCAGGCTGTGGCGTTGCGTAGCGGGTCTGACCTCTCTGCTTTCTACCGATGCAGCTTTGAAAGCTACCAAGACACCATTTACGTCCACTCACACAAACAGTTCTATAGAGAATGTGATATTTATGGCACGGTCGATTTCATATTTGGTGACGCAGCGGCTGTGTTCCAGAACTGTAGTCTCCATGCTCGTAGACCAAACCTCAACCAGAGAATCACATATACTGCTCAAGGTCGAGAAGATCCCCGTCAGCCCACGGGTATTTCTATGATAAACTGCAGGATCTTGGCTGCTCCCGATTTGGTCCCTGTGAAGGCTAACTTCAAAGCATACTTAGGCCGTCCATGGCAACTATATTCTAGAACGGTTATTATAAAATCGTTTATTGATGATTTGATAGATCCTGCTGGATGGTTGGAGTGGAAAGACGATTTTGCTCTTGACACTTTATATTATGGAGAGTATATGAATGAAGGGCCCGGTTCGAACATGACAAACCGGGTCAAATGGCCTGGTTTTAAGCGTATCGAAACCGCAGTGGAAGCAACTCAGTTCACTGTTGGTCCGTTTATTGAAGGTGACAAATGGCTTAACTCTACAGGAATTCCTTTTACTCTTGATCTCTAAGCTTGATCTTATAGAAATCTTGAAATAATATTAATATGTAAGCAAAATGTTTGCCAACACTTCATATATAGCAATTGTAAGTAAGGTGATCAAATCATTTTAGATTAATGTCTTTCCTCATTATAATGACTTATGACTTAGTCTTTAAACATACATCGATTTGATCGTAATAATCTAAGAACTCACAACATCACCTCACGATCTCTTTAAAAAAAAAAAAAACTTACCAACAAAAAGTTGACATAATGGCTAAAATTCTTGAATCACCTAGTCGAGGTCTAATTGATTATATGTTTAAATTTCGCTGGAAAGAATATGTTCTCTTAAAAGAATAAATTTATAATGATATGGACCTCGTTCTCGACGGAAAATATATATGTATAAGCTTTGGGATTCAGAACTTTTTAATCATTCAAGAAGATACAAAACTTGAAGAAAGATTTTTTTTTTGTTCCGAAACGAGAAATAGAGCAAACCTTTTTTTTTTGCCAAAATGTGAATATCATATAAATATGAAATGGGTTTGTAAACTTTACAAAAAAGGGAAAAACTATGTTAGGTTAACCTTGGCAAAAAAATAAATAAGGCCAAGCTAACAGCAAAATTGGTATTTAAAAGAAAGCTACTCAAATCTGAGCCATTCTTGCATCAGGTGCTGGAACAGAGCAGTCTTCTTCCTTCTCCCTAGAATGGCATCCCTGGTGAGGCGATCAATCTTTTTGAAGATGGACAGTGGTGGTTGGGAGATGTTGTCATGGAGGCGCTTGTTCCTTTCGGTCCAGAGGCAGGAGATCGTGGCTTGGGCAGTGATGCGCTTGAGCGGTAAGCTCACCACTGAGTCTCGAAACCTCATCCACTCCGAGAGAGCATTCCAAGAGTGGAACCCTCTATGAGAGTATCCTAACCTGCACATCACATAACTCCAAACAGTTTCACTGAACTCGCAACGGAGGAACAAATGGTCCCTGGTCTCATCCATTAAATTGCAGAGGCAACAAGCTGAGGAGATGTTCATGCCCCAACTGACTAGTCTAGCTCTAGTAGGGAGCCGATCTTGGTAAGCAACCCATGTAGTAAAAACATGACGAGGAATGTGACCTGTGAACCAAATATTTTGTGTCCATCGCTGTTCAGGGGCTCTGTTCCTTAACTGGTTCCAGGTTTTGCTAGCAGAGAACTCCTGCAACTCATTTCCACCCGTTTCCCACACATAAGAATCATCCGTAGCACTTAGCGTGGGCAGAGGAATGGTAGTGAGATGCAGTTGTAGCTCCTCAGCAGCCTGGGAACGTGCCCCCCTGAGTAACCAACCCTCATCGTTGCAGGCCTGTGCGACAGATGCATATTCTTCAATCTGGAGCTCTCTAGGACCTAAATCCCCAAAGCGCATGATGAGGGGTCCAAGCGGCGTCCACTTATCATACCAGAAGCTTATCTGCTGGCCGTTGTCCAGTTTTGCCTTAAGAAAGTGGTTTGCCAGACCCCGCAAGGAGAGTAGACTGCGCCAAAAAGATGAAGAGGCCTTGGATTCATCAATAGCCCAAAAGTTATAGTCTTTTATCTTGTACTCCTTAATCCAAGTTGCCCATAGTGAATCTTTGGTTGTGAAGAGCCTCTAGATCAGCTTGAGACACAAAGTTTTATTCCAATAGGATATATCTCGAAGTCCCAAACCACCCTCCTTCTTGGGGAGAGTCACAGCTTGCCAAGCTACCTTTGCAATACACTTCTTTGTTTCAGTACCGCCCCAAAGGAATTGAGAACAGAGAGATTCAATCTTCTTGATGCAGTTCTTAAGTAGAATGAAGGCTGATGTCCAGAAGTTGATGGAGCCATAAATGACTGAGGATAGGAGTTGCCTTCTTCCTGCAAAAGATAACGCTCTGGCCGACCAACAATTGAAGTTTGAGGAGAGCTTGTCGATTAGGGGCTTATAATCAGGGAGACGAAGCTTCCTATACATGAGAGGAAGTCCCAAGTACCTGATTGGCATGGATCCAATGGTGAAGCCTAGGCAAGAGATGTCTGCTGCTTCATCACTGTTCAAACCGGCAATGTAGAGCTCTGTTTTTGATCTGTTCATTCGCAAACCCGACCAAAGGGCAAAATCCTCCATTGTTTCAGCTATACATTGCACAAATTCAGCAGTACCATCCGCAAAGATCATCAAGTCATCAGCAAAAGACAGGTGAGTGACTTGAAGAGCTGATGTGTTGGGGTGGTAGCCAATAGACCCATCCAGATATCTCCTCCGTAACTGTTGTGTGAAGACTTCAAGGGCAATAACAAAGAGGTATGGCGAGAGAGGACAACCCTGCCGGAGTCCTCTGGTTCCCTTAAAGTAACCGCATGACTCTCCGTTTACAGCAACTGAAAAGCGTGTAGTAGTCAAACACTTCTTGATCAGATTCCTAAACCCCGGCGGGAATTCAAGAGCTTCAAGTGTGTAGAGGATAAAATCCCAATCGAGCGTGTCAAAAGCCTTTTGGAGGTCAACCTTTAGCATGCATCGTTTGGAGATTTTTTCCAGTTGTATCCTGAGACCAGCTCCGTGGCAAGAAGGACATTTTCCACCAGCAAGCGACCAGGTACGAAAGCTGATTGAGAAGTGGAGATCAGGGTCGGGAGATGATCCTTTAGCATGTTTGCTAACAGTTTTAAGGCAACCTTATATATTGTGTTGCAGTAGGCTATAGGTCGAAACTCCGTAATCCTATTAGCATTGGCTTTCTTCGGTACCAGGATAAGGAGAGTCGCGTTCCATTGCTGAAGGAGTTCCCCAGTGGTCAAGAATTCCTTGACAGCATCAATAAGATCTCTGCCTACAGCCGTCCAGTTGCCAGTGAAGAATTTAGCTGGGTATCCATCAGGGCCAGGGGATTTATTTTTGGGAAGGGACAAGAAGGCTTTCTCAATCTCAAGGTCAGTGAACGGAGCTGCAAGAGAGGAGACGGTATCAGCAGAGCATTTGACCTGCATGATTGAAGCGATATCAGCAGGGGTGGAGGTTGTTTGCGTGTTGATTCCGCCAAGAAGTTGCTGAAAGTAATTGACAGCATGACTTTTTATGCCCTCAAGAGTGTCAATGATACGGTCATCAGAATCCAGAAGGAAGTGGATGTGGTTTTGGACCTGTCTTGCTCGGATTGCCCGATGAAAGAAAGCCGTGCCAGCATCACCCTCAACTGACCATTGCACTCTTGACCGTTGATGTAAGAAACGATCTTCAGCTTTAGCAAGATTGAACCACTTGGAGTGAGCAGCTCGCTATGCAGGTGCAGCACCTAATCTTGGTGAATTCAAGGAGACTTGCTGGCAATCAGTTAAGTGATGAAATGCCTCTTGAACCCGCTTTTCAAGGTCTGAAAATTTTTCTTTGTTGAAAGAACGAATAATAGGCTTCATTTCCTTGAGCTTCTTCGAGACACACAGCTGCTTCGACCCATCAAAAGGCATAGAGCTCCAGACAGCTTTAACAAGGTCATGAAAGTCTTGATGGGTGTTCAGGTGGGCAAAGAATCTGAAGGGGCGCTTCTGAGGAGGCTTGAGCTGATCAAGGAACACACAGCAAGGACTGTGATCAGAGATACCGGGCTTACCGAAGACCGCGATAGATTCCGGGAAGGAGCTAATCCAGTCGTCATTGCAGAGGATACGGTCTAGCTTTTTAGAGACAGAAGAGTTCGACCAAGTAAACGTGCTTCCACTAAACTGAAGATCAGCCAGTAAGCAGCGTTGAAGGCAGTCTCTGAAGTCACGCATGCCTCTGGTGGAGGTGTGATGGTTTGCTCGAGAGTGTTCTGAGGGACTGATGATTTCATTGAAGTCCCCCATCACAATCCAGGGGATACCGCATAACTGAGGCAAGCAGGAGATAGATTCCAGCTCACTCCATAGTAGTCTTCTTTCTTTTCTGCAGTTAGAATCGTAGATAAAAGAAACTGCAAATTCACTGGCCTGAAATGGGAGTTTGACAGAGCAGGTGATCATCTGCAGGGACTTAGCAATAATTTTGACCTGCACATATGGCTTCCAGACAACCCAGATTTTTCCAAGAGTGGAGAAGTCGTAGTTTTCCTCTAGACACCAAGTGGGCAGGATGCTATTCATTATTGAAGGCGAATTAGGCTGCTGTACATGCGTCTCAACGAGACAACCAAAAATCGGATTGTATTTACGAATCCACTTCCTAAAACCCCGCCGTTTTACTGAGTCATTTATTCCACGTATATTCCAGCAAAACAGATCCATGGAGAGGTAGAAGGTTAGAGGGTTAAAGGGCCTCTAGCCCTAGCAGTTGCTTTCTCCCGCTTCTTGCGTCTCTTGGAGAAAAACTCAATGAAATCATCTTCCTCATCCGGTGGGATTTCGCCTTTCTCGATGGGTGAGGTGTCAGAGGAGGAAGTAGCAGAGTCAGAGCTAGTTTGAGGGAGCTCAGCGAAGCCAGCTTCGTCCAAGAGGTCAACATATAGGCTGCCTTTCGATAGATCATGCGATACTGAGACTGAGCTACCAGAGCGACCAAGGGAGCCAGAGGGGGGGGGGGGGGTCAGTGTCAGCAGGGAGTGGAGGTCGTGAGCTAGGAGGGACCACTTTCTCCTGGTTTGCAGCCACTTTGTCCTTGTAGGAAGCAACCATGCTTAGAGGAGCAGGAGGCAAGGGCTTTGCAGGGTTTGGTTTGCTAGTAGCCTTTGAGGGCTGACCAACAATAGGGAGAAGGCTTTTTATTGGCTTTTTGCCATCTCGTTTTTCACGCTTTCTTTTTCTCCAGCGTGATGGTTCGTTCGGGGACAAGAGGCCGTGACGTGCTTCACAGAGTTGCAGGTCAGGCAAGTTTTGGGAGCATTCTTGCAGCGGATGATAGTATGCCCAAACTTTTTGAAGAAGGAGTAGAGCGAAGGGAGCCAGGGGCTTGAGACTGCAATTCTCCTAGTGTCTCCATTTTCAAACCTCGCATTTACGAATTCTGGAAGTGGCTTCCTCGGGTCAATAACAGTATACACCTTAGCAACCTCTATATTGGTGAGGTTTTCTGTAGTAGGATGCAAGCACAGGGGTTTGCCAACCATTCCTGCAATCTCCTTCAGAGCATCTCTGTTGAAGAATTGAAGAGGGACTCCCGTGAACTCGAGCCAAACTAGAACCGTCTCTAGCTCAGGCTTGACTTGCTGGATACCCGGGGACCACTTTGTCACGAACATGGTTTGCCCATCGATTTGCCACAAACTTTGCTTTAGGATACGGCGTCTTGCATTAGGACATGGAACTCTGAAAAGGAACGCGTTACCTTCCATCTTGTTGACAGTGATATCACGTTTCTGACGACTCCAGATCCCATTGACAATGGCATGGGCATCACCTCTCGCTGGGGATTCTTCATAGAACTGTCCCAGTATGAAGTATTCCCAGGCTTTCTTGTTCTTCTCGACAACTGCATTAGGGATTGTAACACAGGATTCACCAGAGTCAAGGAGGAAAGGGGTTTCCTTTGGTTCGAGTTTGTCAGAAGCTTCCTTGACAAAACCCTTCCAGAGGTCCGCTGCAGAGGGAGGCTGGAGCGTAGGGAAAGATGCGGCTACCTCTTGGGAAGTAGGCGCTGCGTCGTTGGCCTCTGCGCTAGGAACAGGCGGGGAGCCCGTAGCTAGGGTTTCGAGAGGCGGGAGGACGGTTTGCTTAGCCAAGGTAGATTCGGGGTCCGCTTGGGTAGGCAGAGGGGTTTGAGGCTCCTGAGGCATGATTTCAGACTGAGGAGGCTAGGATCTGGGCTTCGATTTGGCGGCTGAAAAAGAATCAGGCGCCGCAGATTTCGAAGGATTCGGTGAGGAAGAGGAGGATTTGGTCATTCCAGAGGGGAGACGGCCGGAAGATTTGTTTTTGGAAGATTTTTTGCGAGCCATGGAAGCGGGTGGGGGCCGCCGCCGAGATCGACAACGGTGGAGGAAGTAAGAGAGGGACCGCGTTTTTGGGAGAGAATTTTCGCTGCGCATGAGGCGCGTGCCACCTAATGTTAAGCTTTTTTTTTTTTTTTTTTTTTTTAATAGAGCAAACCTTGAACTGAACACATACAACTAACTAGTTCATGATCTCGATGTGCGATCCGTATGTTTCGGTCTGGCACAACCAATCCACTATACTCTTCTTGATCAAAAAGAAAAAAAAAATCCACTATACTCTGCAAACTACAATATTTACAATAAACATATCAACAACTTAAACAGAGAAGTCAGACAAGTCCCGTTTATGTGTAGGGATCAATCACAAGTGATGAGTTGGTTGCTTAACCACAAACCGTCCTTATATTAAACTAGCTCTTCAACTTGACATTTAATCTTGGTTTAAGCTACCATAAAAATGATTTTCCATCACCAAGTTACAATACTCCTGTAACGTTTTATAGTGGTTAATCTCTCCTTTTCATCCGTTGATTTAATTGATCCAAAAGAAAAGAAAAATACAAAGTTGCCGATTGTGGAGGACAGGAGGGTGATCAAATTGGTTTTACGTATGAGAAGGGTGCATGCATGTTAAACGATAAAGACGTTTGAACGGATTATTTATTAATATTTGTTACTTACTTTCTTTTAACTCTTTGTTCAAAGTGGAATATTACAGCTAATACTAACTTCTTTTGAAAACAATCAGTGTTGTTTGTACCGTTCATAGCTAAACCCTAAAAGAAAGTAACTATCATCTTTTAATTATGTTCTCCCATTCTCATTATTTCTGCTTCTATCATATCAAACAAATAGATTTTTAATTTTGGAGCTTTGTTTAATTTTATTTTATTTGGTAATTTTGACGTGCTTTTTATATATTAAATAAATAAAAAGGTTGGACTGAATCTGTAAACAACATTTTTTAGAACATAAAACATGCGTAAACTCAAGTTTTGGGAGTTAATAATTAATATTTTGACTGAAGCTGGTGCCCTGTTTATTTGGAAATTTTATACATCGATGCATTTTACGTATTTTGTGTAAAATCATGATGCATTTAATATGTATCTTTAAAATAATTTATTCAAATTAGAGAAAGACGTCCATACTCATATGTTTATGTGAGAATACATTTACCATAAGTTGAAAGAATTACCATTGTCTAGAGGAAATGAGGTTGATGAGTAAAGTAATTAATATTATTCCTTGGTCAAAAAAGTAATATTATTCGCAGTCTCTCTATTATTTTAATCTTCGCCTCTATATCATTAGTTACCTTTAAGGGTTTATATAAGACCACAAGCTCTCACTACAATCTTGAAAAAAAAAATGCATAATCCAAGTAGAAAAACGTCGGACCACATAAATCTCAACATACTAGCATTGACCTTTCACCTAATCTTCTTAATATCCACCGTTCATTCACAATCCACGCAGCGTCTAGCCGAACACAATAACATCACTGAGCTCATCGTCGCTACTTTAAACCAAACCATCTTAAACGTCAATGTCTCTTACACTACCTTCTACAACCTCCATAAACGTCTTGGTCCAAACATAGCTCACCGTTACCACTGCGCATTCGAAGACTGTCTCGGTCTACTCGATGACACTATCTTCGATCTTGAAACTGCAATCTCCAAGCTCCAAACTTCCTCTCTTGGGGCCCACGACGTTAATATGTTGCTCAGCGACGCTATGACGAATCAAGACACGTGTCTTGAGGGTTTCACGACAAGTGGAATTCATGAAAATAATAATGATAACACGTATAAATTGACGGATAGCTTGAAGGATAGCATCTTGGAGATCTCTAGCAACCTCAGTAACTCTCTGCGCATGCTGCAGACAATTCCAGGGCATGAACACTCCCCGGAAGCATTTGAGGTTGACGTTGAGTTCCCGAGTTGGGTCTTAGAGGATGACAAGAGACGACTTCACGCTCCGGTGGAAAAAACTAAGTTTGATCTCATGGTGGCTAAAGACGGTACCGGAAACTTCTTCACCATCAACGATGCGGTCTCGGCCGCTCCTAACTCGAGTGTAACAAGGTACACATACATCTTACCTCAACGCAGTAAAGCACCAACGTTAACATTTGGAACAAAATTATAAAATGCAAAATCTATATTGGTACTATTTTATTTATTATTCTCAAGTAATACCAGTAGTGAAATTGGTGATGTTGGAACAAAGAAAATATATGTACATGCATGTTTTGGTTTATCAATGTTGATAATATATGATGGTTTTTACTTTCTTTTTTTGTCAAATGTCATTTATGAAAATTTCATGATGTCATTGTTTTTTCTTCAACTTTTTGGTTCTAATATGCACCAACATTAACATTTTGAACAAAGTTTTAAAAATGCAAATCTATATTAGTACATATTTTTATTTATTTATTATTCTCAAGTAACACAAGTTGTAAAATTGGTGATATTTAGTACAAAGAAAAAATATGCACTTGCATGTTTTCGGTTTTCGGTATATCATGTTTTCGGTTTATCAATGTTGATATATATGAAAAAAAAAAAAAAAAAAAAAAAAAAAAAAAAAAAAAAAAAAAATGTTGATATATATGATTTTTTCTTTCAAATGTTATATATGAATTTGGCCATGTCATTGTTTTTCGTTTTAATTTTTTTTTGAACTTTATTCCTTTTTCATTAATTTATTGTTTTAATATACTCTTCAAATCTTTAACAGGTTTTTGATATATATAAAACGTGGGGTATACTTTGAGAACGTCGAGATACCGAAGAAGAAGACAATGATAATGTTTGTGGGAGACGGTATCGGAAGAACAGTCATAAAAGCAAACCGCAGGAATGGTATCTTGAAAACATTTCAAACTGCTACCGTAGGTTAGCCTTTGATCAAAATACTTTGCCTTTTTCTTTTAAATGCTAATTGCCAAACATCGTCAATAAATATCTAGAAAAAGAAGTTGCTTATAACGAGTAACGATTCTAGTTTTATGGCGCCGTCCAGGTGGGCACATTCTTGATTTCTTATCGGTTTAGGCTGAGGCCGAATTATATGTCGAGCCCAAATAAAATCCAAATTTTCTTTCTTCAAAAAATAAATCTAACCTAATGTTTTTTTGGTACAAAATCCAACCTAATGATATCTTCATATTATATATGGTTGTAGTATAACGAGTAACTAGTAGACAATTGTTCATGCAGGCGTGAAAAGTGAAGGGTTCATAGCTAAGGATATATCATTCGTGAATTTTGCTGGACCGTCACCACAAGCCGTGGCATTGCGAAGCAGCTCTGACCACTCTGCTTTCTACCGTTGCTCTTTCGAAGGCTACCAAGACACCCTTTATGTCTATTCAGGCAAACAGTTCTATAGAGAATGTGATATATATGGTACGGTCGATTTCGTATTCGGTAACGCGGCTGTTGTGTTCCAAAACTGTAGTCTTTATGCTCGTAAACCAAACCCTGGGCAGAAAATCACATACACTGCTCAAAGCCGCAATGTATCGTACGATCCTACAGGTATCTCTATGATTAACTGTAGATTCTTGGCCGCGGCTGATTTGATCCCTGTAAAAGGAAGCTTCGAGGCGTACTTAGGTCGACCGTGGAAAAACTTCTCTAGGACGATCATCATGAAATCGTTTATTGACGATCTGGTTGTTCCTGCCGGATGGTTGGAGTGGAATACAACTGTTAGTCTCGAAAACCTATATTATGGAGAGTACATGAATTATGGACCTGGTTCGAGCACGACAAACCGGGTCCATTGGCCTGGCTATAAACGCATCAACGCAACGGAAGCAACCCAATTCACAGTTGGTCCATTTATTAATGGTGGGACGTGGCTTAATTCAACCGGCATCCCATTTAATACTGGTTTTTAATCACATATTGGATTGTAAACATGAGATCAAGTCACTTAGACTTGTACCTAAACAATTAATATGATCATCATTCTATAAAAAATTATTACTGCAGGTCCGGTGTGTGTGTATTTATATATCCAACTCGAAAAAATGATAAATACCCTAGCCAGTGAGAATAAATCATATATATACATTTAATGGTCTATTAAATTTCTCAAATTTTCAGTCTAATTTATCGTGAGTATATAACCGTATACGCATATAGTATCACTAAAGTAAACTAAAATTTAGTCAAAGAAATTTAATTTCGAAAATATGAAAATTAATTTTGAGATAAAAGTTATAGCCTTTACCATCTGTTTTCTTGGCTGTTCTCGATAATTGGAGAAACTTTTACAAAGAAGCAGGAAAAGGAGAATAAGAACATGAATCCAAAGTTAGTTTTGCTATTTATAGATAACGTGTTTTGTTCTGGGGGTCACGAGGCATGTGGAATCATCACAGGAACGCACATGATAAGTATGACATTCCCATCCTCTCCATTATTATTTTTCAGTGCTACTCTTCATACCTATATATATAGCTTATACATGTGCATATAGAGAGATATAGGGTTTGAATATTGCTAAAATATTTTTTTAAAAATATTGCTACAATATGTAACCAACATTATCCATATGTGGTTTGGGAGTTGGTGCTCGATTAATTTCCAGTTTGAATATGAGCCATGAGCTGCCCGTGATTGTTTTTTAACTGTCCCGTCCACAAATGCCATGATACGTTTGACACCAATTACAGAAATTAAATTATGATGCGAAAGCATTTTATTGGTTTGTTTATGTTTCTTTTAGTGTTTATCTTTCTTTATGCCAAACAAAAGCATTGATTATAAAATAATTATATGTATATCTTTTTGCAAAATGATATGTATATATTTAATACTTTAGATTAGTATTTTTTCAGAAAAATTGAAAGGATGTGGTTTGCCTTGTTACATCATTATTGCATACTTCTTCCATTTCTATTTATAAGTTGTTTTGGTTAAATACTATCTAAAGATACTTTGTTTTTTTTTTTTACGGCAAACGGCTATTCTATTACTCAAACTTGAGGTGGTCTGGGTAACCAGACCGGAATAGAACAACCAATAAAATGTAACTTCCTATGGAAGGATCTAGCTGTTTTAGCTAAAAAGTCTGAAATCTGATTACGCGCTCTAGGAACATAAGAAATCTTGAAGTCGGGGAAGCATATCAGCAGTGTCTATATCCTCTCTAGCTCCGTAGCAAAACATGGCCAAGCATGAGGTTCCCTGATCATCGCAATCAAGTCCTTGCAGTCTGTTCCAAAGTTCTGGCAAGTTGAATGTTGAAGCATATTCTCCATCGCCCATCGCAATGCTTCCAATTCTGAGTGCAGAGCCGATTCTCTTCTATGAAAATTCTGTGATCCCATGAGTTGCGTGTTTCCCCCACTGTCCAACCAGACCCCTCCACATCCACTAAATTGAGCCTGAGATGTCCAAGATCCATCCAGCAAACAAATATTACCCAAGCTTATGACTTGAGGTTCCTCTACATTACTCTCTTGTACCGCTGATGGTACCGTTTCATTAGCATTAAACCAGGCTTGACACTCACTCTCAGCGTGTCGTACTAGCTCCAGAGGATCTCTATCTATGCCCCTAAAAAGTTTATCGTTTCGAGCCTTCCAGATATACCAAATCAGCCAGGGATAAGGATCCCTGTCTTGTTCTGGTTCAAGCATGCCATTCTTTTCCCAGAAGAGGTAGTTCATATTCGTGTATATACTTGGTGCTGGAAATACAGCCGGGCTCGTCGGAATTGACGAATGAAGCCAAACCTGTAGTGCAGGTGGGCATTCGAAAATATCATGTGTTGCTGATTCCTCTGGCTCACCACATCTTGGGCAGTAATTATCGCATCTCATATTACGCCTCACAAGATTTCTCGTTACTGCCACTTGACCAGTTAACAATTGCCATATAAGATGACAAATTTTCTTTGGCGCCTTTATCTTCCAAGCAAAGGCTTGAAGTTTTGTAATACTTGGTTCTACCACTTCTTTTTCGCCTGCATCCTTCAAAAGATTTTGGGCAACCCAATATCCAGATTTAACCGTATATGGACCATTTTTTGTGAAGTTCCAACAAAATGTGTCAGGCCTATGAGTTGTGCTTATGGCCAAACTCCGTATAAGTGGTATGTCAGCAGGGCTAACATATTGTTCTAGTAGATCAACATCCCATTCCTTCAACTCCGGGTTAATAAGATCACTCACTCTCATATTTGGATGCATAACTGGCGCTATAGGTATAGCTGGCCTAGCCGGAGTGTTTGGAATCCAGGGATCCTCCCACACCTTCACCTCATAACCAGAGTGTATTTTCTGCCTTATTCCCAGCAACAAAAGCTTCCTCGCAGCAGAAATACTAGTCCACACGTATGAAGGACTGTTTACAGAATTTACTCGCAAAGGCGAGCTTAGCCTGTAGTATCTTCCTCTTAGGACACGGGCAACCAGCGAATCCGGGTTTTGTGTTAACCTCCATAGTTGTTTTGCTAATAATGCCAGGTTGAACTCATGGATCATACGGAATCCAATCCCTCCTTCTTCTCTCGGTAGGCAGACTTTTTCCCATTTCGACCAGTGTATTCCTCTTTTTGGGGGATTTGAACTCCACCAGAATTGAGCAATAGCACTAGCAAGGTTTTCACAAATCTCCAATGGGAGTAGGAAAATAGACATTACATACGTCGGGAGAGCGAGCAAGATAGACTTAATCAATACCTCCTTCCCTCCTTTCGATAGCCAACGACCTGTCCAGCCATTCACTCTATGCATTAATTTGTCTTTCAGGAAAGCAAAGAGCTTGCACTTTGAACCACTAATATCTTCTGGAATACCCAAGTAAGTTCCCATCCCTCCATCATTCTGTATTCCAAGTACGTCTTTGATCTCTTGCCTTGTGGTTGCGTTAATCCTCTTACCAAAGAGTAAAGAGGATTTATCAAAGTTAATACATTGTCCTGATGCCTTGCCGTAGATCCTGATCACTTTCATTACTTCTTCACATTCACGGGGCTCCGCCTTACAAAAGAAAAGGCTATCATCAGCAAATAATAGGTGAGATACCGATGGACACGCGCGGGTAACGCGCATCCCCGTTATCTTTCCCTGGTTCTCTGCGTGATTAAGAAAGCTAACGAGCGCTTCCGTGCATAGAATAAAAATGAAAGGAGACAAAGGATCTCCTTGGCGTAATCCTCTTCCTGGAATAATGTTTCCTCTCGGTTGGCCATTCATAAGGACTTTATATTGTACTGATGTTATACATCTCATAATCCAAGTAATCCACACTTCCGAAAAGCCCATCTTTCTCATGACAGCCTCAATGAATGACCATTCCATCCTGTCATATGCTTTGCTCATGTCTGTCTTAATGGCCATTCTTTTACTACGTCCGCTTGGCTTTGTCCTAAGTGCATGAAACATCTCTTGAGCAATCATAATATTATCCGAGATCTGTCTTCCAGCAACAAAGGCTGATTGGGTTTCCGATATAAGATTTGGTAACACTTTTTTGAGTCTCTGGCATAAGACCTTAGAGATGATCTTGTAACTGACGTTACATAAGCTAATGGGCCGAAATTGGGCCATCTCATTGGGCTTCGTCGTTTTTGGAATAAGACAAATATTTGTTTCATTGAGTCCTTGTGGCATCGTCCCATCAGTGAGGAATTTATTAACCATAAGAGTCAAGTCTTCTTTTACTATATCCCAAAATTTCTGGTAGAAAAGTGCTGTCATTCCATCTGGCCCCGGGGCTTTTTCCGGATGCATAGCAAAGAGAGCCAGTTTAACCTCCCATTCAGTAATCGGAGCTGTCAAACTCTCATTCATAGGCCCCGTGATTGTTGTTGGAACTTCAGCTAGCGCCTCTTCGATATCTTCAGGATTAGAAGATTCAAAAATCTGTCTAAAATAACTAGTAGCAATGGCTACTAATCCTTCTTCATCTTGCACAATATTCCCATTCTCATCCAAAAGCTGAGTGATCTTGTTTCTTGCTCTTCGTTGCTTTGTCAGTGCATGGAAAAACTTTGTATTTCGATCACCTTCTCTTAGCCAGAAAACTCTGCTTTTTTGTTTCCAGAACATTTCTTCTGCCTTAAGAGCATCTGATAGTTCTTTTAAAGCAGCTGCGATTTCTTCAGTTGTAGCATTATTATCCGCATAAAGACCCTCCACTTTTTCTTTAAGCTCCTCCACCAGTTTTGCCGAGTTAATACTATGCTGTCTCCGCCACTCACTCAATGCTTTCCTGCAGCTGGCAATATGCTCCATTATTGTCGCATTGGGAGGAAGATCAGGTGATTTCCATCCCTCCAGTATAACTTGTCGCAGCTCATCGTTATCTAACCATCTTTTATCAAATTTTAATTTTCTTGATCTTCTCAATGACTTCCTGAGAATGTCTGCAAGAATCGGACGATGATCCGATCCCCATAATCTCATATACTTCACCGTGGAATGCGGAAACTTGTCATGCCAGTCTGGGTTTCCGACTGCTCTATCAAGACGGCATCAGACTGTTACTCTTCCTGCTCTCTTTCCAACCCATGATAACATATTACCAGTATATGGAAATTCTAACATCCCACAATCACTTAGCATCTGTTTGAAAGGTAAGAATGAACTATCTGTGCGTTGTCGTCCCCCTTCTTTTTCATTATGATCAGTGATTTCATTAAAATCTCCTATCATAAACCAAGGCCCATTTCTAGTTGTTGAGAAACGCGTAAGACGTTCCCAAACTTGATCTCTTCTTTCTAGTACAGGGTCTCCATAAACAAACGTCATATAGACTTTTATTCCATCAATGATTGCCTCAATGTCAATCATTCTGTTATTTGAAAATAGAACATTAACTTGAAATTCATCCATAAAAAACAAAGCTAAACCTCCGCTGAGACCAAGTGGCTCAACGGTAAACACATGATCAAATCCTAAATCAGACTGAAGGTTTTGCAACCGCAGCCTCTGATTCTTCGTTTCAGAGAGGAACACAAGTCCTGGGCGATGCTTCTGACACATCTCCGTAAGGCGTCGAACTGTGAGGTCTGTCCCGATCCCTCGACAGTTCCAACTGAGTGTCTTCATGGATAACGTCGGGAAGAGTTTTTGGACCCCTCCAAGCCATTTCTTGAACTGATAATGATACTCGAATCTTTTTTCCCCTCTGATCGTTGATTATCTGGAATTGATGTAGCCTTTGCTCCCAATTTATGAGGCTTCGGAGATCCCCGACGAAGGAACTCAGCTTTCTTGATAGGCATGCCCAACGGGTATTTGCGGCTCTTCCCATTTCTGCTCGATGATGAAGCTCGCGGCCTTCTTGTTAACTTCTCCTCCCTTGCCGTCTCCCCTTTATTTCCTTTAGCCATAGAAGCCTCAACCTCCCTTAACTCTTGTCCTAGCAGGTCATCATCATCGACGTCCACATCCATCTTTGTGTCATTCGTGCCCTCCTCCATATGTTCTTGGTCAATGATCTCCATATCACTTAGAGCACCAATGATTTGCTCGTTCTCAAGAGATACTTTCTCCTTAGGAGAGAAAGTTAACAATCGAGGTGATATATGACGACGTTTTGTAACATGTGCATCGTGCTCCTGATCATGACGAATAGGCGTTACCACTTGGCTAGCTATCCTCTTCCCACTACTCTGATGTGGAACACTCGCCATTGTTACATCTTCTCCAGTGGACTCCTTGTCTTGTTGAGTAACTGAACGAGGGTTTACTGTTGCCTCACTTCTTCCAGCACGTATATCATAATCACGCCTACCATCGTCACGGTACGTTTCACCTAATTGGGAAGCCCCTCCAGCAGACTTGAATCGATGAGCATACGACTCATCTCTTCGTTTGTTACTTCCCATATCTCTCCTCTGTTTTTTCTTTTGCTTTCCAAACTTGTGCTCTGTTTCGTGCATAAGGCGCGTACCGAGCATTATGATACGAACTCTTCCTCTCCTTTCCACCTTTGTTCCAGTCATATCGATCATTGTATCCTACATGTCTTCCGTACGACATCCTAGCGTCCGTCATAAATCCACCATCAACTCGCTTATCCTCCGTGCTTGCTCTGTTTCGCAGGTAGTAAGCTTCAGGATTGGCCTTCTCGTGTTTAACCTGGTTGTACCCATTAAACCGCTCCTTGTTATCCTCATCATTCCATGGAAGCTGAACCCTTGCGAATACACCTTGCCTTTCACTATGTTCCTGCGTCACAGGCTTTTGCAAACAGTGCGCCTGTTCATGGGTGAGCATTCCACAAGTTCTACAGTGCTTGAAGAGCTTGTCATAGTTGATTTTAATCGTGACCTCATCACCATCCTTAGACGCGATCTTCCTGGAGAAAGTAAGTGGCTTCCTAGTGTCGACATCAATAAGCATACGACCTGCCGATAAATCAACCGTGTCAATATGCCCCAGCCTGCTACCAATGTTTCTAAGGTTCTTGATTGTCCATAGATGTAGCGGAATGCCTGTTATCTCCACCCAGAATGGGATCACCCACGGGTAGTCGTCGTGCACCACCGGTTCCCAACGAACTAGCACAAACATGCAAAAGTTATAATGGAACGGACCTTGGCTTAGAACGGACTTAAGATCCGTTTCATTTTGAAAGTTCAACAGGAACTTCCCACTTCCAAGATCATTAGCTGTGATCTTATCTTGCATTCCCCATGTCGCCGGCATAGATTGGATCAACTTTTCCACAATTTGTTTCCTAGGATTGAGGATCTTGCCAATCAAAGATAGCCTAAAGTCCCGAATGGTAGGAGCGTCTTCTTCATCCGAAAGTTGAATGGCTTCATCCGTATTATCATAACAGATGCTTTTACCTTTCTCATCAGCCGTAAGAGCCAAACGAGAGCGATTCATTCTTCTGTCTGGTTCAACTGAGTTTGCTTATCAGCCACGTAAACAGAGCAAACAGAAACAGCAGTGCAACAGATCGTAATAATAATTCAAACGGAGCAGAGAAGCCGATCTAGTGAAAACAGAGAAAACCAGAGAACAGAGTACCCCGACAACAGAGAACGCAGAGAACAGAGTACGGTTTCGAACGAGTGAAAGAGATCGTGATCAACCACGGAACAGCTCACCTTAGCACCACTCCTTTCGTTTGCGAAAAGAGAAACTCACCAAACTCCTCTGCTGATACAAACCTTTGATACGGATAACCTACTCGTCAAAGAACGATCAGTTATATGGAGATCACAATCCCAACGAAGATCATGATCTAAGATCGCATATTTTGTCGCCTAGGGCTTCCGCCGTTAGGTTACTTATGTATATCTAAAGATACTTTGTTTTTAATATATTTTCTGTAAGAATATTATTTTGTCTTTAACCTAAAGTTTTGTCTATCAGATTTTAGAAAAACTAAAAGGACTGGAGGGAGAATTTCCCAAAAAAGGATGCGGAGGGAAATTCATTATATTAGATAGGAGTCCATAGTTCTAAAAATTGGTCTAGACAGTTCCTATGCCGCAATTTAATCATATCCGAAACAATTTCTTAAACTCATTAATACCGATTTATTCAATTCAAATATGTTAAGCTGTTCTTAACCGGTTTAAATCAAACTAAATTAGTCTTAATATGCTCAATTAAACAATAACTAGGTGGTATCCGCGCCCTGCGCGGAGTGAATGACTAAATAAAAATTAAAGCTTTTAAACTATAGATATTAGAAAGATAAAAATTATAGTTACAAATATTACATGTTATATAATGAAATATCGAAGAACATTATCCATGTTTATATAAGGTAAGCTTTGATATTTTAAAAAACTTGTGTGATTACTTAGCCGTAATTGAAGTAAATTTTAAGGAAGTAAATCTATAAGAGTAATTTATAACTTGTGTAATTGGTTAGATTTTTTTTATTTAAAAAAAAAACTTTTTTAATAATGAATTTTTGTGTGTGATTTTTAATTAGTTATGAGAATTTAAATAAATTTATAGTAACTTTTCTATATCAAACTAAACCAAAATTCATTATGATGATTGCATATTTCAGTTTCCTATTTTTTCGGTATTGCATAAATTACGATCAAATTTGAATTAGTAAAAGGAATCAATTAAATTTACAGCGGTGATGATTATTATCATAATGACATGATTATGATTTGTAATATATTATAGGAAACAACAACCGTCTCTATTTTAGTTAAACATATCGAATTGCATACCAAATTTAGTTAGAAAGAGATTGAGATGGAGTAAAAAATACGTAAAACACGTACTATAAAAGTCTTTAACTTTTGAATATAACATATAGATTAATATGCACATTTTGATATTAAATTTTTTAAATTGTAACTAATGAATTTTATAAAGAACAAAATTTTACAAATATAACAAACAATATAAAACAAAATCTCCGTTTAATATATAATATATTATATTACAATTATACGTAAAAGCACTTACAATTAGACACTATATAATATTGTTGTATGAATTTAGAATTATAGTTAGAGATGAAAAATTCATTATTACAATTTAATATTATTTTATGTCATGGTTGGAGTAATATCAGAAATTATAATTTATAAGCGCAATTGTAATCTGTTTGTATTTATATACAAATTTTTTGGAAAGAATTATATGAAAGCGTTATAATGATGGTTTCGACCAATCTTTTGAAATTTAACCATAAATGACAAACTTAAATTATATCGTTAGTAGTTATAAGAAAAACAATCCATGATTACATGATATTAATTTCTGAAAAACTGAATATTGCACAATTATATTACAAATGATCTTATGAAATCAATCAAAGCTTAATTGATATGAATCAAGATACTCGCTGAGTCAACTTGTAGTATTTTGAAATTTGAAAACTTCATAATGTGGATCAATTATGTATTTGAATCAAGATACTCTTTCAATACATTGCATATGCTGCATATTATATAGAAAAATAATCTATTTGAATTTTGATTTTATGACGTATAGAAAAAAGTAATTACTCTACAAAAAGAAGTAACTTATGAGAAAAATGGTCAATGTTATAAATACTGAAAATATAAAGCCAAGATCAAGCACACCGAATTTGAAAACTTACATATGCCGTATATGATTATGACTCAAGTTTGTATATTCAAATTTTTATTTAACCAGCAAAAAAAACTATCTTGGTTATAAATACCGAAAAGATAAAGTGAAGATCAAACATCAAGCATGCATAGTATTTTGACTAAAGTGAATATTGGAAAACTTTATAAAATCGAACATAGAAATTCCGAATGCTTACTCTCATTTGATGCATATACACCGAGATTTATATAACATTTCGTTTCAATATTAGTTTGTGACTGATAAGTAATACATATTATATAAAATGCCTTCCTTGATAATTGGTAGTGCTAATAATTATTATACGTAAGTCAAGTAAACATTGTTTCCATATGTGTATTCAGTCAAAGATTCATGTAAGTTTGGTGAATATATATATATATATATATATTATTTTTTTTTGAACAAATTAATAATCTGTAATAGAGAGAGTGTATCAAAAGTATTTTTCTAAAATAACGCATTCAGACTAAAATTTGAATATGATTTTTGAACAGAACTTACTCTGCATCACGTATCAGCAATGAAATCTTCGGGATCTCTTTTCCATTAACTGAAAACATCTGAATGCGACCCACTTGCACAACATGTCCGATGACATCTATGTTAACCAAAATGGATTAGTAAAAAAACTATATAACAATACGCTGCTATTTAAACTATATTTGATACTTCATAAACAAAAATTATTAGAATTACCAATCAGAAAATGAGGGTTAAGCGATCCATCGAAGACATTTTTGAAAGGCACAAAACAAAAGACAGTCATTTGTGTTGGGACTGAAGGAAATGAAAATCCACGGGTGGTTCGTTACTCACCTGGCGATCCTTTTATAACAAATGTGACATAGAGTTTTTATAATTATGGTAACTAAAAACTAATAATATGCCTCAAATATGAAAAAGTGTAAGAAAAATCGCTAATCATATCAATTAAGCCTAACAATTAGGTGGTGATTGAATTAATACGGAAAGATTGTGATCTGATTAGGGACTGAATCCTAAATCAATCATGCTTTAAGAGATTTCATATTCAGGAAACAACCATAATTATTCATTGACTCGCATACCATATTGGGAGATTTTATCGTAATAAATGATTTGCGAGATTTCATTGCAAATGATTATGGTTGTATCATAAAAGTAAAAAAAATGATTTGCGAGATTTTATCGTAATAAATGATTTGCGAGATTTTATCGTAATAAATGATTTGGGATATGATTATGGTTGTATCATAAAAGTAAAAAAAAAACTATATTTTTAAAATAACCTTTAGTTGATATATTACGATAAACATAAAATATAATAAAGTAGAATATATAAAAATTACGATAAACATAAAATATAAATAAAGTAGAAAATATAAAAATTACTATAAACATAAAATATAAATAAAATAGAAAATATGACAACTACCACTATTATAAGTATGAGCATTGTATTAACAATAAATATATAAATATATATGTTCTTGCAACAAAAAAAATATATTTTATGTTAGTATGAGCATTATAACTTCAGTTCAAAAAGAATACATCAACAAAATAAAAAAAGACGTATACATTATGTTATTGTCTGTATAAAATAATGTATGAGAGAGGCATATAAAATTAATTTTCGGTGAATTGGATATTATATAAAAGCACATCATGTAAAGCATTTGATATTAATAACATTTATTCTTTTTTTAATATAACATATGTCCATTAGAATGACATGAGAGGTAATTCTTCTAGGCAAGGATGGGCTTTTGAAAAAATAGTGTGAGGTGAAATGTAGAGCTGTCACATAAGAAATGACACACATGTAATAAACACATGAGCAAAAGGTTAATTAGAAAGTGGTCTCCTCAAATAATAGTAAGAGAATGTTATTACAAATATAAAAATTTGTCTAATTTTTTTGTTTTGTATATCTAATTTTTATAATTCACCACAAACATTTTATAACTAAACTTTAAAACTAAAATATGTCATATAAGTGTATAATATATATATATATATATATATATATAAATCAATAATTTGTTAACACTAAAGATCTCACCTAGACCAATATAATAATCTTCTAGAAAGTGCCTAGTTAATGTTTAGCGATTTCTAAAACATTCATAGGAAGAAAGATAATTTATATAATAAAATAGTTAATGATAAATCATTTTTCAAATTCTATTTATAACTTTTAATCAAATATTTTTTGCTTACTTAAATATTTTACTTTTAAAAAACTTATACGATATAAAACAAAAGACTTCTAAATAACTTATACATTAAAACAGATGGAATGTTACTAATGTCGATTATTATTCTCAACACATAATTAAAGAATTCGTGTCGCACAAATGCATATTATAGCACATAGGATCACAAGAGACTATTAACTCGAAACGAAAATTTTGTGTGTTGGTCAGCAAACATAAAAGACTGAACAGAAAGCTACAACAATTTGGAATTGAAAATCAAACATGAAATGTGTGAAGTTACTACTGATCTATGAACCAATCATTTCCACTAAGAATATGTTCAATTGAAAATTAAAAGATGCTGTGGCTATTTTAGATTGATTTGATCAGTTTTGTCTTTCGTCACATTTGTTTTATAAATCAAGTAAAACGACAAATATTTGAGGCAAAAAATAATTTGAAACTAGTGAAATATACTCCCTCTGTTCCTAAATATAGGATTTTTTGGAGTTTTTCTTTGTTCCACAATATAAAATTTTCTATATTTTTAAGGTAGTTTTGTATACTTTTGAGGTTTTTTTTTTATTAAAAGTTGAACTGATTAAACTTTATTGGTAGACAGTTATTGGAAAGTGTGTAAGTGATATAAATAATTAAATAAAGTGCAAATAATTATTATAGTCTTAATAAACGTGAAAAGTGTAGAAAATCCTATATTTAGGAACAGAGGGAGTATATAATTGTCTCGATAAAGTGCAGCACACTATTTATCTGCAATGTAATTTGGGCCCTGGACGTTTATTTTAATTTTCCGTAAATTAAGTGATTGGCTCGTTGATTGTTATGACAATCATTGCTGTATCACATTTACCGTACATTATTATTCAAATAAATGTAACCTTTTCTAGCATAACACATAACAATGCATTAACACGCCCATATGTCACGGATTCGACTTAAAAGAGAAAACCACTAATAATGTCTAATAATTGTTTATAATGGCCAGAGCTCGTTGTTCATCATAGATTCGTATGAAAAGGCTAGTCACATGCACACATGTATGTGGAATGATTACAAAGTCATGTTGAAAATCTTATCATCATTATCGAGCAATTTACTAAAAGTATGTTCACTAGAATGTCTGAAAAAAAAACAGTTAACTGTTTAAGGGTCTGGATAACGGTTAACTGTAAAACTGTTGTCATCAATTAGTTTAACAGATCTTGAATGCTTTTTTCTCAAAAATAAAAAAGAAAAAAATAGTTTAACAGATCTAGAAAATAAACTGGGGAAATAAATAAAAGAAAGTAAATGCCACATTAATTATATGAGAAATTGCTTAAAATATCCTAAGTTGTCTACCATTTAAAAAATATATTCAATCAAAAAAAATTAAATAGGTTCAAGGTTTATTGATTAATGTTTAAGATTTAGTATAAAAGGGTAAGATGAGCTCCAATCTATAAATGATATTTTAATACACTTTTATAAAGTATTCTTAAAATTTTGTAACTGACTTTAAAGAGTTAGTTTAATATTTTATCACAAATTTAAGGCATTTATAAAAATAGTTATCTTTTAAAGTAAATTTGAAAATTAGTATTAATCTTGTAGTAAATTTAAAATTCTCCCCAATTTTATTGGTTTTATCAATTAATTTTGTATCACACAAAACAAAGATTTTTTGAACAAACCCTAGCATTACTTTTTTTTTTTGAAAAACCCCTAGCATTACTTAGGGATAATAGACGTCTTAACGAAATCGGTTTAAAATTCTTGGAGACTGATTTAGCGAGTTTCGGACATATCTATTATATTAAAAGGGTGATGGATTTTATCGTAAATATCAAAGAATGTAATATTTTAATTAGTGTTCATATTTTAATAAGAGAAATATTACTAATAATTTGAAACAAAAATAAATAAATTACTACATGCAAACTATAAAATTGTTATATTTGAAAATGCTATAAAACTATTAATAATTTGGTAAATATAAAAATTATATATTATTAATGTAAACTAGATAGTTACATGTATAAAAATGAAAATAATCATCCGCACGATTGTGCGGGTCGAGATCTAGTTAAAACTAAAGGCTAAAGCCACATGAGAGCAGTTACTATCCTTAGACTAGAAGCAAAATCTTAAAATAGGCTGCTCTCTGCTATTTGAACCTTAGTTACTATAGGAGCAAAGAAAGTTACTATCCTTAAGTTTTTACCACTAGACCAAAAGAAACTTTTTAAAAGTTGTGGCCGAAATTATTATTATAATTAAACGGCCGGAAACAGTAACTTCTTTGGCTCGGCCCAAAGGCTGGCTCTGTTCACAATGTTGGTCAAAGACCGTCCGTTAGCTCATATGCTGAGTCCTTTAAGACAATGAGTGTATTATTTACTGATAGATGCTGAGTGTGTTTTTTTTTTTCCAAACTTGCTGGGTATATTTTTACTAAAAGAGATTTACATGAACATGTAATATATATAAGTTATTGTAGTTCAAAACTCTATGCTTTACAACAACTAATGCTAATGAATTCATAATTCTGATAATAAACTTATGAATAGACACCAAAATTTACTTAAATCAGAGTTTATATTAAAAATCACAAAAGATCCATGACTATATACTGTAGCGAGTTATGGAAGATTAATAGTATATCAATATATTTTTTTTGTAAACTTAGTATATCAATATTACTGCGATTATTTCTTTAGCAATTCAGATAACTAAATTAGTTTATACTTTTACATATTTACATAGTGGTATCTTTATGCATTAATGGGAGGGGGGGGGGGTCACTAATAGAATCTTAAATTACAAAGTCCAGTCTAACATTTTCAATTTTTTTTCATGCCCTATGCTCACTTAAAATGTTGTGCCTCTGTTATTTACGTAAAAAGAATTTGTGCTCTATATACAACTAAATTTTCCCTTAAAATTGTGATGTCCTAAACGATCGGTACTTTTGCCTATACTCCGGACCGGGTCTAGATTTGTCCCCTGAAATTTATCTAGTAAAACAATTTAAACCGTTTCTTTGTTTCATATAGTAACTAATTAAAGTAACAATTAAATCAATGAAAAAAGAAAAGTATGAAATCAAAATTGAAATTATTTACCAAAATGACGTTAGTCTTGTGTCGTGTTGTTGTTCAAGTGGTCAATGCACTCGTTACGTTGGTCAAAGACTTCTGATATCGATTACCATTTATACTCGTCACTCTGAAACTATAATTCACTAGTATGGAATTATCCCTTTTTTAAAAAAAAATCCCTTTTTTCTTTCACAAATCTCGATTTTTTTTTTCACAAATCTCGAATTTAATAAAAGAATGATAAGAATTTATCTTCGAAGAGAGGAGAGAGACAAACAAACCTTTCTCCCCCTATAAAAAGAGCAGAGCTACTTCCTCTGTTTCCCACAAAGCAGCTTCTGCTACCTGTTAGCTCATTGGTTGATAGAATCTCTGCTCTCTCAGAGAAAATGGCTCTTCTCTGCTTTTCTTCTTCCTCCTTTGACTTCAGAGTCTTCATTTTGCTCTCTTTCTTCTTCTTTCTCTGCAATGGCTCCTCCTACTCTCCTTCTTCTCCTTCTTCTTCTCTTTTCAACACTCACCACCATCGTCACCACATCGCCAACCACAACTACAAAGATGCTCTCACCAAATCCATCCTCTTCTTCGAAGGACAAAGGTCTGGAAAGCTTCCTCCCAACCAGAGAATGACTTGGAGAAGAAACTCTGGTCTCTCTGATGGCTCTGCTCTCCATGTAAACTTTGCTCTCACTCTCTTTGTTTTGTTTTATGGAAACTACGAACTGGGTTTGCTTCTTTACTGAGATAGATATCTTAGCAATGTAGGTTAAATCATGTATCAAAACATCAAAAGATTCAACCTTTATTCATGGGTTTGCATTTTACAAAATATAAAGTTAGTGTTTTGGACAGAAACAGAGTATAAATAAAGTTAATTTTCAGAAACAGAGTATAAAGTTAGTTTTTTTTTTGACAAAACAGAGCATAAAGTTAGGTTTTTTAATCTTTTTTTTTTGGTTTCATAGGTGGACTTGGTTGGAGGATACTATGATGCAGGAGACAACATCAAGTTCGGTTTCCCAATGGCATTCACAACAACAATGCTCTCATGGAGTGTAATTGAGTTCGGTGGTCTCATGAAATCTGAACTACCAAACGCTAAAGCAGCCATTCGTTGGGCAACAGACTATCTCCTCAAAGCTACTGCACGTCCTGACACCATTTACGTCCAAGTTGGTGATGCCAACAAAGACCATTCTTGTTGGGAAAGACCAGAAGACATGGACACACAAAGAAGTGTGTTTAAAGTGGACAAGAACACTCCTGGTTCTGATGTCGCCGCTGAAACAGCCGCCGCTCTAGCTTCTGCTGCTATTGTTTTCAAGAAATCTGATCCTTCTTACTCCAGGACCCTCCTCAAACGAGCCATTAGGGTAAGTAAAAACCTTATAAAACCCAAACATTTTTAGACAAAAGTTGTTAAAGAAGAAACTGATTGATCTTTTTTTGTTGTTGTTGTTGTTAGGTTTTTGCATTTGCTGACAAATACAGAGGAACTTATAGTGCAGGATTGAAACCAGAAGTTTGTCCATTTTATTGCTCTTACTCTGGTTATCAGGTAAATGGGTTTTTCTATACATGAGAAATAAATTAAATATGTTGTAGAAAATAAAATAAAGTAAGATTTTGGAGAAAAAATGAAGTTAAAAAAAAAACCTTTACAAAAAAAGAGAAAAAATTAAAGATGTTTTTTTTTATATTCTTGATTTGCAGGATGAGTTGCTGTGGGGAGCTGCTTGGTTACAAAAAGCTACAAAGAATGTAAAATATTTGAACTACATAAAGATGAATGGACAAGTCCTTGGAGCTGCTGAGTATGACAACACTTTTGGTTGGGATAATAAGCATGCTGGAGCCAGAATTCTTCTTACAAAGGCATAATTTCTTTATTGCAAATATTTTTTTTAAGATAAGAATCCATAGCTAAGTGTGATATTTTGATGTTGTTGTTGTGAAGGCGTTTCTGGTTCAGAAAATGAAGACACTGAGTGAATACAAAGGTCATGCTGATAATTTCATTTGCTCTGTTATTCCTGGCGCTCCTTTCTCTTCTTCTCAGTACACTCCAGGTACTTACATTTTTACCCTTTCATCTTCCTATTTGATTTGCATGCTTACTCTCCACTAAAGAAAGTTATTATCCATTATTTTATAGTAATTGTTTTGTGATGTTACACTTTCGGGAAACCATATGATTTTTTTGGGTTTTATTTAAACTTTTTTTTTTTGATTTTTTTTTTTAAACTTCTTTTGCTGGTTCCTTTTCCTTTTAGGGTGATATTCTTTCGATAAATATGTAATTTATTTGTTTGCTAAACAGGAGTAATACTGGTGCAGTACTATTGGGACTGGATAAATACTAAACATTTTTATACATATATCATGCAGGTGGATTATTGTTTAAAATGTCAGATGCTAACATGCAATACGTGACGTCTACATCGTTCTTGCTCTTAACCTACGCCAAATACCTAACCTCCGCAAGAACCGTCGTCCATTGCGGTGGCTCAGTCTACACTCCCGGCCGCCTCCGTTCAATCGCCAAAAAGCAGGTGGATTATTTACTTGGAGACAACCCATTGAGGATGTCCTACATGGTTGGTTACGGTCCGAAATTCCCACGGAGAATCCACCACCGTGGCTCCTCTTTACCTTGCGTTGCAAGCCACCCGTCCAAGATCCAATGTCACGAAGGCTTCTCCATCTTGAACTCTCAGTCTCCGAACCCTAATATCCTCGTCGGTGCAGTGGTTGGTGGTCCTGACCAGCACGATCGCTTCCCAGACGAACGGACTGACTACGAGCAGTCCGAGCCAGCTACTTACATCAATGCACCACTCGTTGGAGCTCTTGCCTACTTCGCTCATTCATATGGTCAACTCTAGTTGTAAGCTGTGGCTTCAATCTAGTAATGAGTGTATTAGTTAATCAAAAAAAATGTTAAGTTATCTATATGTTTTTATGTTTGGACGAAAATCTGATCACAAGAGGACATTGGTCCAAGGGATGGCTTTATTCGGTTCGTTATTATATAACGTCAAGTGTAATCTTATCGTGGTTATTAATGTTATCGTCCTTTAAAGTATACTATCCTTGTTATTTTTGTATGTTTGTGTGATAAATTATTCTCTATCCAGCTGTTTTGCGCCATAACATAAGCAACTGTGATTTCTTGATTGGCTCCCAACTTCTTGGAGGTCTTGGGAAATATAGAGAAATTATAAAACAAATATACAACAATTTTGATCGTAAAATTAGTAGAATTAGCGTGAAGTTATATACAGTTAAATGATTGCATAAGTGGAATATGTAGTCTTTTTGTGTGTTTATGTGTGAATAATGTCTTAAAGTAGTTACAAAAAAAAATGTCTTAAAGCAGACTAAAAAAGTAGGAGAACTTACATAAAAACGAGCGAAATTTGCTTTAGCGTGGAGGAGGGAACATTATAAAGATTTAACAATAATCTAATTTAACAGCTCAAGTGGATTTCGAGTTCCGGGATTCATTGGTTTTATTAAACAATCTCACATAGTTTTTTTTTCTTGCTTAAAATAATCTCACATAGTTGAGAGACCATTATCCTAAAAATAAAAGTTCTAGCTAAAAATGTTTTTTAGACTAGTCATCGGACATAGATTTTAGTTTTCACATTCATCATAATTAATTATCAATCTGACAGAAATGTATACCACTTTGTATTAAAAGATTGATGTAATAAAAATAAATTTTAAAATTTTAATAATGGATTTACATTTGTAGTTATTTAAGTAAAACATAACTATATGATATTTTTATATGAAAATGAAAAGTTATATCCAGTGCCGTCCCTAAATATTTGGAGGCCTAATGCAATTTAGAAAACTGTGATCTTTATGTATATTTTTAAACAACAAATATTTTTAACCCTTTTAAATATGATATATCATGTTTTTTACATAGGAAAAATGGATTTAGTTTTATTCATAATATCTGTTATGAAATAAATTAGGTTTGTAGTTGTTGTATTATTTACAGGTTTATATTAATTATAATAAGTTTTGAAAAATATTGATAACTAGAAAAGGTAAAAACACGATTATAAGCTCAGCAATGATTTTTTTATAGAAAAGAGACTAAGAAGGTATATATAAATTATTAGAAGTTTAAAGGAATAACAATGAATAGAAGATTGAAATTTTTTTATAGTTTATCTAACTAAGTCATCAAATACATGTAACATATAAAATGAATCATCAATTAGTATTTAGTTTATACATGAATTAATGTTTGTGGCCCTAAAAATACTTAAACTAATTGTGGCCTAAAGCCGAAGCTTCATATGCTTTATGGGAGGAACATGTCTGGTTATATCCATACTGAAAATAAAAGGTTATACAATAATTAATTTAAGTAGCAAAATGTTCTTTTCAAAAAAAAAGAGTAGCAAAATATATTTTCAAACCCATGAATAGTACATTTATTGAAAATGTAAGCAAGTATTTTTGTTTTGAAAAATATTAAACGAGAGAAAAGAATGATGATTGATGTTTATTGCATTGGGAGGATAATTTTCCACGACACGAGAAGCGAGTAATTGACCAGAGAGAGAAGTGTACTTTCTCATTGGTCAATTAAAGCTGCTTTTGTCATCTCTTCTTCTGTCAGGTTTTCTTTTCCCTTCAGTATCTATAGTACTCACGCATCAATTGTGTATCTCGATATTTATCAGTAAATTTGAAAGTTTTACTTAAAATATATTGAGGAACCCATACTGTTCTGTTTGCTTTTAAGACAGATTTATATGCACCAAACCTTTACCAAGACAGCTCTATTTAAAAATATATCCAGTCAAACCTTTACCAGGACAGATTTATATGCACCAAATCCTCTTTGGCTTATGAAAATGTTGTAATTATTATAGATTTTTGTTTTTGTTACTTCATCAATATCATAATAAGTATTGATTTTATAGTTTTGGTTTCCGCTAGAAACTACTATAATACGTGAAAAGGAATTTTTCATTTTATCAAATAATTTTGTATTGATAAACAGTTCGATCTCTCTTAGAAAAAGGATCATAAAGAATATTTTTAACTCTTTTCTTTTTAGAGTATAGGTGAATTATAGACTAATGTAACATTCTGTTTTTGTAAAAGATGTACTTTATTATGACAAAATACATGGGTGAAAACCGCTTTTGTTTTTCTAGAAAAGAAATTATAGATGATCTAGAACGTCTACAGCCTACTACAATGGTTGAAATCGATCTAGTTACACTATTTTGAAACGACATAGATGTGAAATGAAAATATTCCATAAGACTTTTTTTTTTATTGTAAGCTACAAACTTCACGTGACTTTCTAACATGTCATCAGTCAGTCACACACATGACACAACACACACAAATGTACCGTGAAGTGAACACAACAGACAAGTTGGTAATAACTCCATCCCAACAAAGTCATCGTCCTTTCTTACAAACACAAACATTTATTCTTCGTTTTATTCTTCTTTTTCACACCAACTAACCACTTCATCCAACACCAAACCGGATCAATCATTCATCGTCGCTTAAAGGAACAGTTTTCACCTGAAAAATAAAACAACAAATCATAAGTCTTTACCGAGCAAGATCATTGAGAGCTACTACGATAGAATGAATCAAAAAGGTTTTGCGAAAATGTGACCAAGTCGCGGAACTTGAGAATGTAGAACATCTCAAGGTATCTTCTAGTCTCACGACGCTCCAGCTTCGATACGTACTTCCAAAAGCCATACACACCAGCTAGTGTCATTAGCCTCTCTGAGTATATCTTCCACGTGTACCTATATATACACACCAATAATACCATATTAACGTTAATAATTAGGATCAAAAACATTCACGTCTAATATACCTTTCGTATATCCTTTGGAGACTAGCATCTGATACTTTGTTCCAATGGTTAGGATCCTCCTTACAACGCTGAAAGAACTCAGCCATAATGTTACCCGCTTGCTCAGGATGGTACGGGTCAATATGAAAACCAGACACACCATGCTCTATAATCTCCGCAGGACCACCGTGCAAAGTGGCGAAAGTAGGAAGCCCACAAGTCATTGCTTCCACGACCGTAAGCCCAAAGGCCTCGTAGAACGCAGGCTGAGCGAAAGCGCCTTTCGTATCCGCAATGTAACGGTAAAGCTCACCGTTTCTAGCACGGTTAGTCTGAGCCGTTATCCAACGGACCTGTCCTTCGAGCTCGTACGTCTTGATAAGGTTATGCATCTTCTCGATCTCCGTGATCTCTTCTCTGTCTTTGGACTTGCTGGCGTCGATGTTACCAGCTATCACGACCAGATTCACCAGCTCTCTCAGCGTCGCGTTCTTACCGTACATCTCGACTAAACCCGAGATGTTCTTCACTTTGTCTAGCCTCGCCATCGAGAAGAGTATCGGCTTCGACCTATCGCTCAATGTGCCGACGTGCTCGTCGGTTTGCTTAGGGCTATAGAGCATCTCTTCTATGGAACCGTGTAAAGCTGTGAGCCTCTTGTCTTTTTCGGTGAAAGGGAAGTATATGGTCATGTCTGCTCCTGGTGAGACTATGTTGAACTTCGGATCAAACACGTCGATGCCGTGGACTACTCTGTATAGTCCAGGGAGCGTAAAAGCTCCATGGCTTTCGTATTGACCCACCGTGTTCTTCCTGAACAAAACATCTTTAATGAGAAGTGAAAACACTTTTTTAGATAATAAAGCAGTGATCACTTACGTTCCTGCGATCTCTTGGTAAGTGCTGGTGATGATGAAGTCAGCGTTGTTCATAGCGATTAGATCAGCTGTGAACTGACAGGAGAAGTGGTACTTGTTGTCGAAGTCTTTCCAGTAAATGTCTGAGTCTGGATACTTTGTTTTCTCCAGCGCATGTGCAATAGTACACTGTTTTATTTTATGTCACAAAACAATATCATAAGAGTTCATATCTTGTGATGTTCCTTTTAGGTTAAAAACTTGAAAAAGTGATCCTTACTTGTGTAACACCCATTTTATGTGCCATTAACGATGCAACGAGGTTTCCATCGCTGTAGTTACCGATGATAAAGTCAGGTAAACCTTGTAGTTCACCGATGATCTCGCTTGCTGCGTCCTGGTTCTCTTAAAAGAGATGTATCAGTGTAACTCTTACATAAAAGCAAAAAAAAAAAAAAAAAATACTCAAGAAAGCTAATTAACCTGAGCATAGTTCTCTAGGTAAGGCCATACGTCGAATCTTGAAATCCATTTGCGAAGGATCCCTTTATCAGACCTAAAAGGAACTCTGAGAATGTGTGTATGCTCAGTTCCGCTTACTCTCTCTAACCTCTGGTTGCACGTAGTTCCTTTCGCGTCAGGTATAAGTCTTGTTACCTTGGGAAGCAAGGAAGAACGTTGTAGTCTATCTTGAGAGATATAAGCCATTAGTAAAACAATCAAAACTTACAATGAGAATCCTAGGTGTTATATCCAGTCCTTGTCTCTTTATCCTCAACAGCATTTCAGTCTCAAGGGCTCTAACTTGGTCTAGAATGTAAACAACCTGAAAAAAACATCAAAGAATCTCAAGAAACTAACCGAAGACATAGATTCAAACGGAAGGTTTAGGGAGATAGATAGATAGATTACTTGTCCACCAGTGTCAGGCAAGCCTAGGACATTAGCTTGTCCGAAATATCCATGTGGAGATAAGATGACAACGTTGAAAACCATTGGTACTCTCCCAAGAAACTTCTCCAAGGAAGAAGGATCAGGAGCTTGAAGGATATCAGAGAGTAGATACATCATTTCTAGCACTCGTCCTGCAGTATCTCCCCATCCTTTCTCGAACCCCATTCCTTGAATCGAATATTCGAATTCAGAGAATGGAGTTTCTTCTGGGAGCTTAGAGATGTGATCTTCTGCTTTCCTGAGTTGGCTTTGAAGCCTAGATATGCTTTGAATCCGATCATTCAACATCAATGGCTACACACACATATAGATAGATAATCATCATAGAATCTCATTCATAGCTAATGTTCAAAAAAGAAAATAGCTTTTGTAGAAGACAGATTATTCAGAGTCTAGGCTTTGAATTATTACTTTATTTTATATATATTTTAGTTTTTGGATTTAATTATTAAAATTATTTTGATGAATTATAAAAGTACATATAGAAAGATAAATTTGTGGATTTGAATTAACACTATTGCTTAATTTAAACTATTTAGAACAATTTAACAATGATTTAGTTAACTTACATGACCTTTGTACTTATGAACCCTTAGGAAGTCAAGCAGAGGCTCCAAGCAATCTTTGTTACGGAACATGACAGAGGACAAGTGACGGTTCAGAAACTGAACTCCATTCCCAATGGAAGAGGAGCGGGAAGGACGCGGGACGTTAGCGTTGAAAGGCTCGAAATCAAGCTCGAGACGAAAAGGGTCGCTGCTGCTAGGACCATCAACGAGTTCTTCTTTGAAACAAAGATACTCAGCGACTGTCAACTGTTCAACACTTAGCTCGTAGACGTTGACACGAACGTATTCCCAAACACCTTGTCTTGGTCTTACGGCTAAGGCCACGAACGGTGGTATAACTATGGCTTCCTATAAAGCAGACACAAAAACTAGTAATAATAATTATTTGTGAAAAGAGTGAAACTTTTTCTCAATCTCTCACCATAGCGGATTTGAGGATTTCGCCGAAAGGACCATCAGAGAGAGTCTTCTTCCTTGCATCATCGTCTCCGATGATGGATTCGAGTTGGTCGATTAAGTTGTGTGGCTGAAGAATCCCTTTTCCCTGATCCACATACCTTTCACCAAACCATTCATCAATTCAATCAAAAAGGGTCGAGTTTTCTAAGGAAAGTGAAGAAACTTTTTTCAGGGAAAACCAATAAGAATTAAGATTTTCTTTCCCGGGAAAAAAAAAGAAGAAAAGAAAACTTTACCTGGAGAGAAGAGCGACGAGCTCGTTGCGGTGAGCGGAGAGCGTGTCTTCCACGCGTTCTCTCATGCTTAGAATCCTAGTGAGCCTAGGGTTTGACATGATGATCCACAAAAAAAAGCTTCCGGCTTTGAATTGATCAAATTGGCAAAGGAAAGAGCTTTGAGTGATTCTGGAATCTAGGAGAGAGAGAGAGAGAAGAAGAAGACGTGTTTGATTGATCTGCTCTGTTTCTTTGCTACTGTTTCTGATCAAAGTGACGTGTTTATGTAAGGGAGAAAGCATGTGATTGTATGATAAATGAAATGTTATATATTTAAGTACGTGTTACTCTTACGTGTATATATATTTACAATTTTGTAGGAATAGTAAACCAGTGGAGGAGGCTCCGGCGTGTGCGAGTGTTGTTGCTCTGATTTCAAAGCGGTTTTATCGACAAGTAGAAATTGCAGAGGAGGAAGACAACTGGTGCCCTGTTTTCACGCCACGTAGTTTCTAGAGATGTTTTGCTTTTTCCTGCTTTCTTTGAAAAAAGAATATCATTGACCGATCATATTAATACTTTTCAGTGGATCGCTTCTGCGGTTTTTACATTTTGGGCTTAACTGATCCTTGTTGGGCCTATATGGTAATATGTGAAATGGGTATATATACATATGATGCATTCAAATCGAAAGTGGAAACAAATGCGTGCGTTAAGAATATTTTCTTTATGTATTCTGTGATATCGGCGTATAAAGTGGGCCACAACTTTAAATCTTCAAGCCCATTCCCAGCCAGCAAGGAACCTGCATAAAACAAAAGAAACGTTAAGTTTCTATTTCTCAAGAATGTCGGTCAAAGACAAAAGGAAAATATACAAAACTACAGAGAACAAGGAATACGTGATCTAGTATAAAAGGAGGCCATAGGTGAAGGTTACAATCATCCGATACAAAGCAAATAACAAAGGTTTAGAGAGAGACCAAGAGCATAGCAAATAAGTTCTTAGAGTTCTTAGTTTGATTATCACACTTGTGATCTCTATTATTGTTATTGTGAAACTTTCTTTGAGATATTATTAAGAAATACGTTTGATTCATTATTGTTCTAAAGCACAAGGTTGGATTCAATTCCTAACAAGTGGTATCAGAGCAATCCAGGTTTGATTGCAAGGGTGCTTTAAACATAATGACTAAGACGAGGATCGAGGTGGACCGGTTCGAAGGAACTGGAGACTTCTTGCTGTGGAAAGTTCGTATGATGGCTCACTTTGGGGTTCTAGGGCTAAAAGACATCCTAACTGATGAGACACTTCTGATGGATTCTCCAACTACCAAGGAGGAATCAGAAGGGGAGACGAAGAACGCAGAAGAAGAAACGACGGGTTCAAAGATTGATCCAGAAAAGCTCAAGAAATCGGAGAAAGCTAAAGACTTAATCGTCCTGAACGTAGGTAACCAAGTTCTACGGAAGATCAGCCATTGTGATACAGCTGCTGCGATGTGGACCGCTTTAAACACGCTGTATACGGAGACGTCTTTACCGAATCGTATCTACTTGCAACATAAATTCTACACGTTCAAGATGAACGATTCCAAGAGCATAGACGCAAACGTTGATGATTTTCTAAAGTTAGTATCAGACCTCAATAACTTGAATGTGGATGTTTCAGAAGAAGTTCAAGCTATCCTGCTACTAAACTCAATGCCTCGTATGTATGATCATCTTAAGGAAACTCTCAAATACGGCAGGGACACTCTCAAGATTAATGAAGTGACGGGAGCCGCTAGGTCTAAAGAGCGAGAGTTACTTGAAAGTGGAAAGCTTTCAAAGTCACAAGATGAAGGGTTATACGTGGAAGATAGGGGAAGATCATCAAACAAGGGAGGAAACCGGAATGGGAAAGGCAGATCGAAGAGCAGGCACGGACGATCTAAATCAAGGCCCAGATACGATAAGAACAACAAGGGGTGTTTCGTATGCGGCAAAGAAGGACATTGGAAAAGGGAATGTCCAGAAAGGAAAACACAAAAAGCTGCTAATGTAGTTGCAGAGCCTAAGCAACCACTGGTACTAACAGTTAGTACACACGACAGCAGCTCAGAATGGGTTATGGATTCTGGTTGTTCTTTCCATATAACTCCAAACAAAGACGTTCTGTTTGACCTAGAAGAATTCGAAGGAGGCAGAGTTCTGATGGCAAACAACACTCACTGCGATGTCAAAGGGATTGGCAAGATAAGGATCGTGAGACCTGACGGTTCTATTGGGATACTTACTGATGTAAGATATATGCCAACCATGAGCAGAAATCTTATTTCGTATGGAATGCTTGAGCGAGCAGGATGCAAATACGAAGGGAAGGATTTCATGATTCGTTTCTACAAAAATGGAAAAGAGATAATATCTGGAAAGTACAATGAAGGCCTGTATTATCTACAAGGGACGGTTCCTAAAGGAGAAGCGAATGTGACACGAGCAGAGGTGGACATGACGAAGATTTGGCACGCACGGCTAGGGCACATGAGTTTAAAGAACTTAAACGTGCTTGTGAAGGAAGGATATTTATCAAACAAAGAGGTAGACAAATTGGAGTTTTGTGAGACTTGTGTCCTGGGAAAGTCTCATAAACAAAGCTTCCCTGCGGCCAAACACACTTCGAAAGAGGTTTTGGAGTATATACATTCAGATCTATGGGGTGCACCGTCTACTCCAGAAAGCCTAGGAGGGTGCAAGTATTTTATAAGCTTCATAGATGATTATTCTCGGAAGGTTTGGATTTATTTTCTAAAATCCAAAGATGAGGCGTTCAGCAAGTTTGAAGAATGGAAGGAAGCTGTAGAGACTCGGATCGGGAAGAAGATCAAATGTCTTAGAACGGATAACGGGTTAGAGTTTTGCAATAAACAGTTTGACAAACTCTGCAAAGACTCAGGCATCAAAAGACACACGACTTGTCCGTATACGCCACAACAGAACGATGTTTCTGAAAGGATGAACAGGACAATCATGGAAAAGGTAAGATGTATGCTCGCAGAATCAGGATTGGGTCAAGACTTCTGGGCTGAAGCAGCATCAACGGCAGTTTATATCATAAACCGATCTCCGAGCTCAGCCATAAACTACCAGCTTCCAGAAGAGATATGGACGGGAAAGAAACCCGAGTTGAACCATCTAAGGCGGTTTGGTTGCTCGGCGTATGTCCACACCATTCAAGAGAAAACGAGTCCAAGAGCTTTAAAAGGGGTTTTTGTGGGATACCCGTTTGGAGTTAAAGGATACCGTGTTTGGTTATCCGAGGAAGGCAAATGCGTCACTAGTAGAAACGTTGTGTTTAATGAGGAGGAGATGTACAAACACACGTTGCTTCACCACAAGGATACTAGTAAAGAAGTTGCGGATTCTGGAAAAGAAGGGAAAAAGAAAAGGACCATGAAAGTTACTTTCAAAGATCCTCTAATCGAAGGACCTAGTACCGTCGACGTAGAGGGGTCACCTGTTCAAGGTGGAGTTTCTGAAACTGAAGAATCAGAAAATTCAGAAGAAGCAAGTTCTGAAGAGGAAAATGAAAACTCAGAAGGAGAACCTGATCTCGAAGGATATATGCTTGCACGGGACAGAGTACGAAGACAAATCAGACCTCCTTCAAGGTTTGAGGATACTGATTTTGCGGCTTATGCTTTAGCCGCATCTGAAGAGATTGAAATCGACGAGCCTAAGTCGTTTAAAGAAGCTATGATGAGCAAGAAAAGCAAGTTTTGGAAGAATGCTGCTAATGATGAGATGGACTCTCATCAAAAGGCTGGCACTTGGATATTGATTGAAAGACCCGAGAATGCAAAAGTTGTAGGCAGTAAGTGGATCTTCAAGCTGAAGCCTGGAATACCTGGAGTCGAAGATCCGAGGTATAAAGGAAGAGTGGTGGCACAGGGTTATTCTCAAAAGGAGGGAATCGACTACAATGAAGTGTTTTCACCTGTCGTGAAGCATGTGTCGATTAGATTGATGTTATCTCTTGTGGTCAATAGGGATTATGAGCTTGAGCAGATGGACGTCAAAACAGCTTTTCTTCATGGAGATTTGGAAGAGAGAATCTTAATGAATCAACCAGAAGGATTCATAAAGAAAGGAGATGAAAATAAAGTCTGTTTACTGAAGAAGTCACTGTATGGTTTGAAACAATCACCAAGGCAATGGAACCGCAAGTTTGATTGCTTCATGAAGAGCCAACGGTTTGTGAGAAGCAGAGAAGACCCATGTGTTTACATAAGAAACGTGAACACAGAACAAGCCGTGTACTTACTTCTGTACGTTGACGATATGCTTATAGCTTCTGGAGATAAAGAAGAAATCAGGGATGTGAAAGAGAGCTTAAGCAAGGAGTTTGAGATGAAAGATTTAGGCAAAGCTTCAAGAATACTAGGAATGGACATTACTAGAGACCGAGAGAAGGGAATCTTAACGTTGTCTCAAGAGAACTATTTGGAAAAGGTTCTAAATAGGTTCGGTATGTCTGAAGCAAAAGCTGTAAATACTCCTACCACATCTCAGTTCAAACTAAAGAGCCTTACTAAAGACGAGATGGAAGAAGAAAGAAGGTACATGGAAGACATACCGTATGCAAGCGCGGTAGGAAGTCTTATGTACGCAATGGTCGGATCGAGACCTGATTTAGGTTTTGCAGTTGGACTCATAAGCCGCTTCATGTCTGAACCTGGAAGAGAACATTGGTCAGCCGTAAAGTGGGTTTTGAGATATTTAAAAGGTGCTACAAGAAGATGTCTAACGTTCACTAAGCATTCAAAGTTTAGCATTGAAGGTTTTTGTGACTCTGATTACGCTACTGATCGTGACAGACGAAGGTCTGTAACTGGATACGTGTTTCAAGTATGGGGAAATACAGTTAGCTGGAAATCGAGTTTACAAGAAGTGGTAGCTCTTTCGACGACTGAAGCAGAGTACATGGCTCTTACCGCAGCCGCGAAAGAAGCTTTATGGTTGAGAAAAATATGTGTAGAGTTGGGTTTTGAACAAGAAAGTGTTAAGATACACTGTGATTCTCAAAGCGCTATAGCCCTAGCAAAGAATCATGTTCATCACGAAAGAACTAAACACATAGACAACAAGTATCACTTCATCAGAGACGTTGTAGAAGAAGGTAAGGTTCACCTATCTAAGATCCATACTAGTAAGAATCCAGCAGATTTTCTAACTAAAGCCTTACCCGGGCCTAAGTTTGATCTCTGCTGTGATCTTCTTTCCATCAACGAGTAAAACCGAAGAACGTCGCAGGTAGCTCCATTATCGAAGATGTCTCGCAAAAGAAAGAAATAATGAGTTAATAACTCCGGATTATTTCTTAAACGATAATGGGAAGGCTTAGGAGAAGCAACAAGGTTACCTGCAGGGACGTTTTGAAGGCGAGGCACAGGGTACTTAGCTCGAGGTGGAGAAGCTAAGGGAAATCAAACAGAGTTAGTAAAGGATGATATAAGTCGATGAAGGAAAAGTAGACTTCGGGAAAGTATACCTAAGAGAGAACGTCTTAAACGGCAGTGAAAGCTGAAGGGAGACGAGTATCTATATTGGCAAAAGAGGACACATATCACTGGACAAGATAAACATGTCTTAAACAGCTTAAAGTAAAGAAAGAGACTTTACAGAGAAGCTGAAGGGAGATGGGTTTATTGATAGAACGGAGGAAGCTCGGGAGAGTCGCCGGTAACGTTCCAAGGAGGATACGTGATGTGTTCTGATCACTGAAGTTCTAGCTGTGACATTAAAGAGGAGATTAATACAGGAAACTCAAAGAATCTAATTGGAGAGGCACTCCAAAAAGGATTAAACAACTATCACCACCAAGAAGAAATTCGAGATTAAAAATCATCAAGGAAAAAGAAATCGCGAGCTTTTTCGGGATGAAGAATCTCACCGGAAAGGATAGTTCTGAGGCGGTGTTCAGTCGGTCGGAGTTTACTGAAAATCGAGTTGCAGATTTGGGGGAAATCGATTCACTGACAAGGAATCAAATCGAGAGATAGTGGAGAGGTTGTAGCTGCGTACGAGCTACGCGGACTCGTCGGAGGCACGGCGGGATCCAGGAGAAGTCACCGGTGTGATCCCATCATCGTCTCGAGGTTTGTTGGTGAAAATCATTTTTCAGTGCTGAGAAGAAATTTTTTTTCTTTTGGTCTCCGTCGATGGAAACGAAGAGGAAGACAAGGAAGAATTAAAATTGGGCCAGGTGGAGTTTATAAAGTGGGCCACAACTTTAAATCTTCAAGCCCATTCCCAGCCAGCAAGGAACCTGCATAAAACAAAAGAAACGTTAAGTTTCTATTTCTCAAGAATGTCGGTCAAAGACAAAAGGAAAATATACAAAACTACAGAGAACAAGGAATACGTGATCTAGTATAAAAGGAGGCCATAGGTGAAGGTTACAATCATCCGATACAAAGCAAATAACAAAGGTTTAGAGAGAGACCAAGAGCATAGCAAATAAGTTCTTAGAGTTCTTAGTTTGATTATCACACTTGTGATCTCTATTATTGTTATTGTGAAACTTTCTTTGAGATATTATTAAGAAATACGTTTGATTCATTATTGTTCTAAAGCACAAGGTTGGATTCAATTCCTAACACGGCGGCTGGTAGGTCTCGCGAAAAACACATCCAGTGTTACAGAATGTATTAGTTACAACATCGAACATGAGTGTAAAATGTTTCAGACTAATGTTGGATGAGTGTAAAATGTTTCAGACTAATGTTGGAGATACTTGAATCTCTTGTTATCGGATTCGGTAAATTGTATGGACCAAAACCCAAATCATCTTTTTTTCTGATAATCATAGTGTATAGTGTGATCCAGGCCAAACGAGTAATCATGACAAGGCCCGCATAATCTACATTTTCTTACCATTTAAGGCGTTTTGAATGGCGGGCTCGAACCAAAACGATACTTATAGCTATTGAACCCTTTACCACAAGAGCTGGAGGCTCCTATTAATCTTTTATATATAATTGTGATATTCTAAAAAGAGGTTCAAAGAAATGTTGTAGCTGAGGAGATGTGTCGTGTACATCTCCCGGACTTTTTGTTTCTCCTAGAGACTAAAAACTCTAGTGATCACGTGTTAAAGTTTCGGAGTTCTTTGGGTTATGATCATGCTTATTTGGTGGATCCAGTGGGACTTAGTGGAGGGCTAGCTTTGTTTTGGAAGAAGAAATATGAAGTTAAGATTGTATCGGCTTCAGCAAGACTTATCGATACAGAAGTGAAGCTGGAAGATTTGGTTTTTTATATGTCTTTTATATATGGAGATCTAGTTCGACAACGTCGAGCAGTGGTTTGGAACGATCTTAAAGACATAGCATTACACAGAGACGGGGGATGGTTCCTTGTTGGTGATTTCAACGAGCTCATGAATAACTCTGAAAAAGCGGGAGGACCGCCAAGGCAGGAGAGTTCTTTCTTTGACTTCAGAGCGATGGCTCGGGACTGCAGGCTGAAAGAAATACCAAGTTCTGGTAACCGTCTATCATGGGGAGGTGTGAGAGAAGTTGTAGAAAATGGGCTCAAAGAGAAGGTTTGGGTACAGTGTCGCTTGGATAGAGCATTTGGTAATGCTGAGTGGTTTCGAATCTTTCCTCAATCTCACTCAGTCTATCTAGAAAAGACTGGCTCAGATCATCGTCCTATTTTTATCAGTCTTGCGAACATGGGACAGAGAAGAACTGGGCGCTTCATGTTTGACAAACGATGGTGTAAGAAACCAGATATCATGGAAGTTGTACGTAGAGGATGGGAGAGTTTCACAGGATCAGGTTCTGTCTCAGAAAGAATCACCTCTTGCAGACAAGAACTGTGTAAGTGGAAACGTCATGCCAATGTCAACTCTACTAAAACATCCAGAGACTGAGAAGAAAGCTCGAGGAAGAAGAGAGTAAAAGGTACCCTGACTTAGCCATTCTTCCTTCTCTCCGTGTTGAGCTTGAGAAAGCTTATGATGAGGAAGAGTCATATTGGAAGCAGAAGAGTAAGAATACTTGGCTCAAGGTGGGTGATAAAAACACCAAAGTTTTTCATGTTTGGGTTGAGACGAGAAGAATGAAGAACAAGATACACTCTCTCTTTGATGAGAACGGAGTGGAACATTTCTCTGAAGATGAGATGGGTGGAATCGCAGTCGACTACTTCAAGACCCTTTTCCACTCCTCGGGCTCTGCCTCACCGACTGAACTACTCAATGGGATGGCTCCTAGAGTAACAGAGCGTATGAACAGGGACTTGATCAGACCTATTACTGATGCAGAAATACGCAGAGCAGTAAAGGGTATCAAAAGTGATAGTACTCCCGGTGTTGATGGGATGACCGGTCAATTTTTCCAAAACTTTTGGAACATTGTCGGGGCTCAGGTTACAGAGGAAGTTAAGAGGTTCTTTAATACTGGGGAGCTTCCTGCAGATTGGAACTATACTGAAATATGCTTGCTACCCAAGGTTGAGAACCCTAACCAGATGAAGGACCTCCGGCCTATAAGTCTTTGCTCAGTCATCTATAAAGTGGTCTCGAAGGTACTTTGTGATCGTTTGAAGATTGTCTTGCCACACATTGTCTCTCCTACTCAAGGGGCTTTTGTTGCCGGTCGTTTGATCTCTGATAACCTGCTTATTGCACATGAAATGGTCCATGGCCTGCGCACCAATCCTGCTTGCAAGTCTGATTTTATTGCCATTAAAACAGACATGTCAAAGGCATATGACAGAGTTGAATGGGATTTTTTTAGAAGCTCTATTTCTGAAGTTAGGCTTTCATCAGCAGTGGGTCTCCTGGATCATGAGATGTGTACGATCTGTCTCCTATTCGGTGTTGCTTAATGGTCAGTCCTATGGAAAATTCACACCAGAAAGAGGGATTAGGCAAGGAGATCCTCTTAGCCCTTTTCTCTTTATCTTGTGTGCTGAAGCTCTTGTGCATACAATGAACCAAGCATAACAGGAAGGTCTGATTACGGGGATGAAGATTGCGCCTAAGTGTCCATCGGTTCAACACTTACTTTTCGCAGATGACAGCTTCTTCTTATGCCGGGCTTCTCTTGCTGAATGCTCTGAATTTCTACGACGTCTTAAACTGTACGGAGATTCTTCGGGTCAGATGATCAACTTTCAGAAGTCAGCAGTCACTTTTGGGGCCGGCATCGATCCGGTTATGCGACGTATCTTGGCAGAGTTCCTTAATATTGAAAAGGAAGGTGGAGATGGCAAATACTTGGGACTCCCGGAGTGTTTTAGTGGATCTAAACGTCAACTACTAGCTTACATTGGCGATAAGATGAGTAAACGACTCAAAGGGTGGTTCGCAAAGAAGCTTTCTTTTGGCGGGAAAGAGGTGTTATTGAAGTCTATAGCGATGGCTCTTCCCATTTATGCCATGTCTTGTTTCAGGTTGACTAAACATTTGTGTCAAAAGATCATGAGCGCCATGGCGAGTTTCTGGTGGGATGAGAATGATGAAAAGCGAAAGATACATTGGATTTCTTAGAAGAAACTGTGCATCTCTAAAGAGAATGGAGGTATGGGGTTTCGTGACATCGAAGATTTCAACCATGCTTTATTGGCTAAACAAGCTTGGAGAGTCTTGAATAATCCTAATAGCCTCCTTGCTCGTATCTATAAAGGAAGGTACTTTGCCTCATCAGAATTCATGGAATGTTGAAAAGGCTACCGTCCGTCTTATGCTTGGAGAAGCTTACTATTTGGTAGGGAGTTGCTTAAGAAGGGGCTGATAAGATCCATCGGGAATGGGAGATCGACATATGTTTGGTCTCAGAGCTGGATCATGGATGAATGCCCTCGGCGACCTATTAATAAACAACGAGAGATTGATGTTAACCTACGAGTGGAGTCGCTTCTGGATGAGACTCATCAATGGAACGTGGAAAAACTTCAAACTCTATTTCCAGAAAATGAGGTAACTCGCATAAGGCAGCTACAGGTTGGCAACATCGCTGATAAGGATATATGGGCTTTCTCTGATAATGGTTCTTACACGGTCAAGAGTGGTTTCAAGTTGGCTTCTCTAGCAAAAGAAACAGAGGAAGTACTCTCTGTTGTTTCGCGTCCCGGAAGCTTGGAGCTCAAAAGAAAGATATGGAAAGTCGCAACTACTCCTAAGATTCGAAACTTCCTGTGGAGAGCGGCTTCTGGCGCCTTGGCGGTCGCAGAGCGTTTGAATACTAGAGGTTTAAACGTTGACGTACGATGCAAGTTATGTAAGTTGGCACCAGAGTCTATTGAGCATGTTCTCTTTCAATGCGCAATGGCACAAGAGATCTGGAGTCTTGCAGGTTTTGTTCAATAGCCACCAATGAGTTCGGTATCTGTGACAGAAGGTCTATCTATGTTTATTCAGCTTATGACAGATGTTACAATACCGAAACCTCAACGAGTGGCTATTCCTTGGATTCTCTGGACCATATGGAAAAACCGGAATTGTTTGATCTATGCGGATACACAAGAATCTTTGGTGAATCAAGTCCAACAGGCTTTGGAGGAAGCGCGATTATGGGAAGAGGTGAACGGTAAGGATGAGGAGGTCCCTAGCATGCAAGGAATCAGTGCGGTCTCGAAGAAATGGGAACCTCCTATGGCAGGTTTCGTCAAATGCAACTTTCACTCGAATTGGCGAAATGCCTCATTACACAGTGGAGTGGCTTTCCTGGTGCGTGATCAACAAGGCAACGTTCTGCATCACGCGAGAGACGCCATCACTTTTTCACCTAATAGACTAACAGCTGAGCTGCGATGTCTCATATGGATATTGAGAAGCTTGCGTGATCTAGGGTATCAGGAAATCGTTTGCAGTTCTGATTGTCATGAACTTATGGAGGCTGTAATGAAACCCCTTGGCTGGCCTCGTTATCGACTTCTCCTTCAAGAGATCTCTGTTTTGTGTGGGTCTTTCCACTCTGTTGCTTTTGAAACAGAATCTGCTCACTCTAACATGGTAGCTCGTGAGATTTCAAAGAGTGTTCTCCGTGATGGTAGGTTTCAATTCTATCTAGCTTTGGGAGGGCCAGCTTTGTTACATCACCTGATCGTAAGGGAAGCAAGTTAGACTAGCTCATAGATCTTTTTAAGGTTGAGCTTTTTTTTTGTTTTTCCTTTTCTCTTCTCACCTCTATGAGGTTGTTTGTTTTTGTATCACTTGCCCTCTGGTTATTTCTATCAATGAAGTTAAAAAAAAAAAAAAATGTTGTAGCATATTTTCAAGTTTTATCTACTACTTGACCACCACAGTCACGGACTCACGTGTTTCTAGAAAATAATGATAAAATATATAAATATGATATTGGAAACGTATACGTGTATCATATGATCCATGAATCATCACGTCTCCAGCAACTTCGTAGAGTATGGACCTAATTTTTACAACAAATTATTTTGTCAATTTCTTCTTATAATTTGCTTTCATTAAGATAACTATATGAATATGGGGTATACACCTCATTTGGAATTTATATGTTTTTTTCTTAATGTTGTGTTCTCTTTTTCTTTCACAAATATAAATCGAATTTAACTTGCATTTGTTTTAGAGGTTTTGAAATTAAACATTGAAAATACGATTAAAGATGTCATTTTCTTTGACCAAAAAAAAATGTCATTTTCTAATCAGGTTATCTTGTTGGTAACAAATACTCGCTCTTCTTACCTCCACTATTTTTTCTTCTCGAGGATTAGACTTCCCATCTTTGTTTATCAGTTTGAAGTGGTGGATCTAATGGACTAGAAAGGTTGACTCTTTTTCTTCCAATGTTTCAGCTAGTTTGGTTCATCTTTTGTAATACAAAAAAAAACATTTTAGAAGATCATAACGTTGTAAAATTCAAAGTATTTTATGAATTTATATATTCTGATCAACAAATCTTTAATTTTATTATCACAATCTTTATATCCATGATAATAGTTTATTCATAGGAACAATTAGCTAAATATATCTAAATAAGGGCTTAATTAGTGACTTATCTATGAATGGACATTAATAGTCTATCTTATACACTTTAGGATGCAAGAAGACGAAAATACCTTTGCTTTGTGCCAAAAGTTTAAGCCTAGTACACTGACACCACTAACACCGTAGACATCGTAGAGGCAGAATCGAGGTTATAGGTTTGTTGCAAAAGTTTTCTCCTCCACATGTTTTCTCTATTTTTAAATCAACTTTATGGTTTCCCTTTTCCATTCTCATCTCTTTCGTTTATCAATCAAGCTTTTAGAAAAAAATTCAAATTCAAAATTTTATTTTTCATTGTCTTCTACTAAAATTAAAAAAGATGATTTTTACTAAGATTCTTATAAAGATTCAAAAAATATGATGAAGATCCACAAAATATAAAGCAGAGATCAAAGATCCATGGTAGTGATTCTATGAAGAAAGAAAATATGGTAAATACTTCTTTTTTATGAGTCACGTTAAACTCATTGAAATATTCAACATCAAACACTCTGATATGACATGTTGTGGCGGTTTTATCTCCTCCAGTGAACATTGTTCTTATCCTTTAATGTTTCAAATCTTAATTTTCTTTCAATTTCTATTTATATTAATAGTGATTCTGTGTTGTGGTGTTTCTCTTCAATCATAATTCATGCGGTAGTGTATTATAAGTTCAAGAATAACCCTTTCTTGATAACATATGTGTTAGCTGATATTTTTTTGGTTAGCAGATATTATATTTTATCACATGTTAGCAATTGGTTACTAAGAAAATATGTACCAGATAACAAATCATTTATCAGATAACGATCCATTTATCAGAAAATGTAGTAACTCATAAAACATGTATCAATCGATTTATCATCCACCAAACCAAAAGTGAAGCTGCCTATTCAACAAATCATATATCAGTTAACAAACAATACAACAATTTAATAGTGTCATTTCCTTTCGTAAAATTCCCTCTGGTGAACATTGTTCTTATCCTTTTATGTTTCAAATCTTAATTTATTTCAATTTCCAATCATATTAATAGTGATTTTGTGTTGTGACATTTCTCTTCTACCATAATTCATGCGGTAGTATATCAGAAGTTCAAGAAGAACCCGCTTTTGATAACATATGTGTTAGCTGGTATTTTTTTAATTAGCATATACTATATTTTATTACCTGTTAACAATGGTTGCTAAGAAAACATGTACCAGATAACAATTCATTTATCAGATAACGTACCATTTATCAGAAAATGTTTTAACTCACAAAACATGTATCAATCCATTATCATCTACAAAACCAAAAATAAAGCTGTCTATTTGGCAAATCATATATCAGTTAACAAACCATACAACATGCTTTTTGTTAGCTAATCATGATTATGTGTAGCGTGTAAAAAAGAATCAATAACATACATAATAAAAAAGAAATAATCTATCTATTAAGAAAATATGTATCAACTTACAAATAATGTATTCACTAATAAATCAAGTACCAAGCAATAACATGCATAATATAAAAACAATTTATCTACTACAACAACATGAACCGGGTAACAAATAATGTATCAGCTAATTAAACATGTACCATGCAAAATGTAACACTTAGCAAAGCATGTAGCATCTAGCCAACTCCATATCTATTAACGCCATATAGTTTGTAACACTTTACATAAATAATATCGGACACCACGAAAAATGTTAGCTAACATAAATGTTATCTATACTTAACAATAGCATCAAGAATTCGCTTGCATCATCTGTGTCTTCTGCTTCACTTTTTAACCGGTTCCCAATTATAGGAAGAGACTTTATCAACTACTCTGATTCTAGATCTAAACAGCTTTCACCTACACCATCAAACATAGCTCAAATTTAAAAGAGATTTAAAAATTTTAAAAACAAAAAAAAACAAAAAAAAACTAAAGGAGTATATAAAAAGAAGAAAAAAGCTTGTGGGATTGAAAGATAATTCTCAGAAATTATAACACTAACAGGATTCGGTTTACCGTATGTGCCGTAAATCGAGTTTTGCCTTGTTCGTTGACACCATGAACAAAAAAAAAAGAATTACTGAAACCATGAGCAAAATAGCTACTCATAAATTTTTATCTGTGATAAATCTCTCTGAATTTTTAAATTCATCTTGAGATAAAGAAAGAAAAAGAATATAATAATGTTGATGGTTTAGATGCTTTTGATTTCTCGAGAATTGATTATTAAGTTGAGAATATTCTTTGAACAAAGGAACTTTACTGTAGCGCACAGTAAAATAGCAGAGGAGTTTCAGAGGATCTGACACATCTATTGACCTGTTAGTATGCAAGAATTATGGGTAAAATCGACAGAAAAATATTACTATCAAATCAGATGCAAAGCTCTAATTTAGGATTCATTTAGATGCATAGAAGCCAATTATCTCTTATTCATATCTAGCTTCCTCTGTCTTTTGATCCCCTAGTTTAGGATCAAAGGATTGTACAGCTCTTTTTTGTTGTTATAAAGTTCACATTTCAACAAAAAAAAAAAGTTTATTCATCCTAATAATCTTATTCCCGTCACCATTTTAGGCCGTATCACGTCTGAACAGACACTATATTGTATGATGTACATATATGTTCATATACTCTAAACTAATCAGGAAAGTAATATTCTTTGTCAACGATATTAACCTATATAAACACAAGAACTAGTTTTCAACACTTCACCTGGTTTTTGTGCAGCAAAACTTCTTCGCCACACTATTCCCTTCACAGCTTCGAACAGGAAGGACGGTGAACAAGTACAAAGCTTTTTTTTACCAATCTTCAATTGCTTATTGCTATTTCTGACCGATGTGAACAAAGGTGTGATAATAATGTCATTAAGCAAGTACCATGTTCTTGAAGAAAAAGAGTTTCAAGCTTTACCTGCTGGTCCTTCTTCACCTCTGAATCTAGTAACAATTTTCTTTTGATGAACATTAAAAGTGGTGTTTCAAAAAAAAGAACATTAAAAGTGAGACGTTCTTTTGAGGGTCTTCTCGTTTGTTTGACTCGTCGTGTAATGTCGCCTGAAAACGAGCTAACAGTTTGTTTTATTTATATCTAATTGATATATCAAATCTTTATAAACCGTTTACGGAAATACATTCTTCATGTTTCTCTATGTGCAAGTATAAGGTTTTACAGGAGTATCTACATATTACATTTGTATGTTCATCCCACTCTGGCCTCTATATACAATGACCTAGATTTATTGAACACAAAACATCTAAAAGAATTTGACTCTCTTTTAAGGTTTTTTCTTTGCAGAACAAAATGATATGTTTCAAGAATATTATCAGAGTTCTCTACCTCTACTTCGAGCAACCAGAACCTTTCTCTTATCAAGTTTGCAGAGAACATGACAAAACTTCATGGCCAAGAACACGACTCCTTTGGCTTTAACACTCAAGAACTTGAGCATTATCTGCTGATCTTGGCCAGCTGCAACCACTGGACCACCCCAACACACCCGAGATCAGATCCACCTTTGCGCAAACGCTAACCTGGGAGTTACAGATACATAGTAACGCTTGTTAGGTTAACTAATCCAAACTAAAAGAAGTGTTTTAGAACATTGGGACATGTATATATTACCAAACTTTCAGTGTTCGCTTCTATTTGAAACAACATTACTGCTAATCCTCTTCCTCTGTCAATCTCGGCCTGCAAGAAAAACATGACACTGTTAGATGAATTGTTAGAAACTATAAAGGAAGTAAGGTTTTTCAGTTGAAGCACGCACCACGCAAGAACATACTGTGATGCCTTCAGCTGCAAGGACTGTTGTAACCTCTGCGATTATGCCTACAAAAATATAACAAACAAGTTTTATTTGACCTCAACAGAGAGACAAGGAGAAGTGGTGTGGTTTTGGATTCATGACCATAGAGGGAATAAGGAACGTACCTTTACGAGCCATGGATACAACACATAACCACTCGATGGAGTGACCTTCCAGATGATGCCACGAGTCGATTTTACTGGCTCGCCAACTCTCTAAACCGGGCAACACTTCTTTGTAAGCAGGGATGTTAGCAGGAAAAATCTTGGCAATTCCATCTCCAGGTGAGAAAAACTCTGTATTCTCCAAACTTGAGTTCTTGATGGCTTTGTTGTGTTTCCCATTCACTTTTGGGACCCAAACGCTTCCGTTTTGAGAAGCGGGTGTTGCGTTTCTGCTTTTGTCTTGTGACTGGAACTGCTTAACATTAACGAGAATTTTCTCCCACCACTGTAGGCTCTTTCTTGAATCTTCTGTGAGATCTTCCACGTCACTGTCAGAGTCCGCCACAAAGTCATTCACTCGATCCTGGGTTATTTCTGCAGCACATTGCGCAGCTTGTTCCCTTAGGAACTGCAAGAAGTTAGAGGCATCAATTAGTAATAGAGAACCAATTAGCATAACATAAGTAAACAAAAATAACATCATACTCTCATAATCTTGTGTCTTGCACTCCTTGTTTTGGCATGCTGCAACCACTGTTTATGTCTCTGGAAAGCAGATTTGCTTGAGAGGGCCTGTGATGTGATAAAAATACTGAAACATGAGAGCTCAGAGAATTTAGGTATTATAGCATGATAAAGGCAATCAAAATTTCTCTAAGCAGGACAATAGATAAGAAGAAATGACAAACACATGTACGAGAGAAAAGGTACACACGTTGTAGGTGAGTATCTCCACGACCTCGGCATTCTCAAGAACGTGCGTTGGAGAAACAAGATTACCATTCACCTACAGTTTCAAGCAATAGAGTATCCTTAACGCCTTCTCCAGTTGTTGTCCGTATTGAAAGATGATAGATAGAGAATTCAAAGAGATCATGTAAGTGGAATATACCTTTGCTGCTACCATCTTGTTTCCGATTTCCGTGTGAATCAGATAAGCGTAGTCTACAACGGTGGCCCCTTTAGGAAGGTTCTTTATCTGCAAGTAGAATACCAACGCATCTTAGCAAAGACTTGAGAGTTTAAGATGAATGTTCCGAGTTGAGCTTAGTCTTTACCTCTCCTTTAGGTGTGAATACAAACACACGACTACCTAAGAGATCCCGCGTAATAGTATCCACAAATTCTCTAGAGCTCATGTTACCCACAAACTCCTCTTGCCATTCCCTAATTGCATTTAGCCACCCGATCTGCAAAAAGAAACTGTCATAACTAACATCATACTGTGAAGGTAATATATATTATATCATTGCCTACTTCTAGAACGTTTCTGTGCATTTCTATTTGCGATTATGGTAAAGAAATACCCTGAGTGCAAAATCTGTATTGCTGAGGCAACCTGTCTTCCCCCTTGACGTTTTACTTAAAGGAACCGGATTTCCAGCTAATTCAGCAGAAAGAGCCCTGCCATTGTAGTAAACAGCTATACCCCTTTCAGCTATCAAGTCCATCTCCTCCGTTCTGATCTGCAGAGAGAAATGTAGTTTTAAAAGACAAAAACCAAGCTCAAATGTATGCGCATTTGGCGTTTCCTAAGAACTGTGATGAATTAATATTATCTAATACCTGAATCTCCAGCCGAAACATACTCTCATACAAGAACGGAATCACAGTAGTATGGAGGCTCTGGTAGCCATTAGGCTTCGGTGTCGCAATGTAATCTTTCATCTGTAACATAAAAAGGAAAGACATACGCTCAGATGTAAAGTAGTGAAAATAAATCCTGAAAGAACAGAAGATCAAATACATACAGTTCGAGGAATAGGTTTCCAGATCTCATGAACTAGCCCAAGAACATGATAGCATATCTGCATTGATGACAGAGAGAGAGAGAGAGAGAGTTAAGTGACACACTAGAAATAACTGGAACAAAAGATATGTATTGTTTTATTGTGGTTTCACCTGTTGTGGACTGCACAGAGGCCCGACTCCCGCAGAAGGTTTTGGCTTTACAACAATCCGTAACTGCTAAAATAAACAAGTTTAGGGAAGCAATGTTAACAATCATATTAGGCTGGCAAATGGAACTTTTGTATTTGAGACCTTTGATACAACTTGGAGATGAGTGTACAACACAAACCTGAGCAATCTGGTTGTAATCATCAATTGATCCTTTTGATTTGAGTGCAGCTTTGTATATGCTGCATGTAAAAATAAGAAACTTCAGAAGCTGAAGAAAAGGTATGTTACAAAGTAACATGAAGAAGTCACTTGACGAACTCACCTGTAAGTTTCCTTGCAGACAGATCGAACATCAGTATTCACAGTAACAAGGTCCAAAAACTGATCATCTTCGATCTTTTTCACCAAAATTCTGTTTGCCTAAGATACATATCAGGTCTATGTGAATACGGATGAATTAAATAAACGACCAGATGAATTCACAGTTGGAGAAGTATTAGAGCTTGCAGGTTATGAACTTCCTTCTCTAATTTATTTCCCTTTATAATCAACGTTTTGGCAATTTAATCTAAGGGCATATAACAAGTTGAAGGTACCTCAGTGAGTTCTTTCTCATGCTCTTTGTAGAGGTTAGCGATCCTGCTTGTGACTTTCTCATAATCCTCGGCACTTACGTACATGAAAGACAGGTTTTCCAGTTCAGACTGCAAGATTAGCACCACAAAACTTAGAACATTGGGAAACAACAACTGAGATAATTAGGTTTCATATAGACACTAAGAATACATTTCAACTGATGGGAGAACAATGCTACCCTCGTGGAATAATATTGTGTTGTATTAAGAATAATAGCAAACGAGAAAGTAAACGGTTATACCTTTATTGAATACATCCCAAGCAATTTCGCTAAAGGAGCAAATACCTGCAAAGTCTCGGCTGCAATGCTGGACTGAGCGAAATTAGAAAAAATAAAATCATTAGTTATCACAAATGAAACACAGAGCTGAGAGCCATAGGGCAACACATCTCAACTAACTTGAAGTAATCACCTGCTTATGGGGAGGCATGTGGCAGAGAGTTCGCATATTATGCAACCGGTCAGCTAGCTTGACAATAATGACGCGAACCTGGAATGAAACAGTTAGGTTTGCTGATGAATAATACAAGCACACCAACTAAAACTTATAAAAAGATTGAAACCTCGTCCGTCATAGCTAGAAACATCTGCCGCAAATCATCTGCTTTAACATCTTGTATTGATTCACTTTCGGTTTTACACTTCAACTTTCCCAGTTTGGACACCTAATAGAGAAAAAAAACTATTATAAATAGATGGAACTTCATGTCGGAGGAAGCACATAATTCTTTCTATGTAAGGTTAGAGGATAGGAAAAATATTACAGTAAACACAAATATGCAGACCTTAGTCTCCCCCTCGACTATGTGACGTACAGTTGCACCAAACTCTGCTTCTATCTTTTCGAAAGTAATAAAATTTGTATCCTCGACCGTGTCATGAAGTAATCCAGCTACGATAGACTCCCAATCCAATTCCTAAACAAGAACAAAAGAACTTATCAAAGCTTTCCAACTTATCCTCAAGTGAACCATATTCATAATGTATCACGCAACTCACAAGTTCCCCAAGGATACGAGCAACTGCAACTGGATGTATAATGAATGGTTCCCCACTACGTCTCTTTTGACCATCATGTGCCTCAAAAGCTAACTGCATTAACCTTTCTTATTGAATCAAGAAACGAAAACCAGAAAACTGAAATATACTCCAATAATTTACACGTTAAAGGAGAAATGATATAGAATATAGGTGAAAGAGGCATTTTAAATATAACGGAACTTATATCATCATACCTTGAGGCCCTTTTGAACAAACTCTAATTCTTTACAGGATAAGTAAGATATTGCTGGGAAAAGGTCCTACAGAGATATCCCACCCATCAAAATGATTAGATACTGTGGGGTAAGTGCCATTAAATTGACGAGAATAGGGTCTTCTACCTCCCATAATGTTTCGACAGTAACATCGCCGGAAGCACCAGAAGATTCAGATGATAAGCAGAACAGTTCACATCTTTTATGACCACCGCGAGAAGATCTAGAACTCAAGATTTTCCTCAGATTTACGAAGTGGGGAACCTCAGAGAAACCTACTTCATACTCATAACTCTGCCAAAATAGTGAGCGTAAGGAACCTCAAGATGAGATAGCAAATACATCAAAGCCAAGTAAGATAATCTCAACACTCCACTACATAAACACAAACAACAAATGATACTTACAGATTTTACGCTACTCTTTCTTCCACTTCTGCCACGTAGATACAAAGAACACACAGGCGGATGAGCAGTGCTAGCTAGAAACCCAGTTAACGCTCTAGGAGCTTTCGAAGCACAGGAGAGAGCATTGCAATCACTTCTTACATTCCCGTCTCCTTTCGTTAGATTGCATACGTTCACACATTCCACAGACACTGCAATGTAGCCCCACAAAACAATAAAATATTGCCCAAAAATAGTAAAAAGTAGATGCATAGATTCACGGCAATTAATTTTAGATAAAAAAGTAGGTTCCTTAACTAGTAATAGAAAACTGTGGTCGTCAACAAGAAGGGTAGGGTATGTTTAGTTGGCACATGAAAACTTACTCAAAATAGCACTAGTCTACAACCTAATCGTTCTAAATCAACCTTTCGTACGTCTGCTAAGTGACCCATACCCCTCAACTGGATTCTCTCTCTCTCTCCCTCGCATACATACAAACAACACTAGCAACTCCATAACAGGTGAGTACACGATGGCAAGAACGAGAACTAAACTAGTTTCAAAAATACGTTCCCGTTTCCTTTGGTTAGATGTTCACACAATGAATCAACAGACAGTGCAATGTACCCCACAAAACAATAAATTTCAGATAAAAAGGGGAAAAAAGTAGATGCATGGATTCAAGGCAATAAATTTTCAGATAAAATGTAGGTTCCTTAGAGCCAGAAATAGAAAACTGTGGTCCTCCACAAGAAGGGTAGGATGTGTGTAGTTAGAGCACATGAAAACTTACTTAAAGAAGCACTAGTCCCACAACCTAATCGCTATCTAAGTCCCAACTTTCCTAAGTTTTATGAGTGGCCGACCCACCCAAGTGGATTCTCTCTTTCTCCCTCACACACAACACTAGGAAAAACAGGTGAGTACACGATGGCAAGAAGGAGAAACTAACAAAGACTCGTTCTTTCTCCGTTTCTCTCTGCAACGGGATAACAAAGCTAAGAAAATCTCTCTCCAGGTTTTATTTTAATATAAAAAAAATGTGGTGGTCAACGAGAAAGGTAGGTTGTGTTTTAGTTAGCACATGAAAACTTACTGAAAAGAAATACTAGTCTACAACCTAATCGATCTAAATCAACCTTTCCTACGTTTCAATGACCCAAAAAGTAGATTCTATCTTTCTCCTTAGCACACATACACACATCACTAGGAAACTCCATAGCAAGTGAACCACACGATGGCAAGAAGGAGAACAAAACTAAGCTTCCCTACAAAATAGACGTAACAAAAGAAAAACTCATTCTTTCTCACTGCAAAGCTAAAAGAAAATCTCAATTTGCTATTCAATCGATTGCGGCTGTATTCAATTGGAGAATAAGAAGATAGCAATCGTCCTAAACACTGCTCTTCGAACGACGTGTATCAGAGAGAAAGCAAAGGGAGTACGCACGCACCGGACATGGAAGAAGCAGAAGCCATTTGCTATTCAATCCTACTGAATCGATTCACCATTTGATCTGAAAACAAAAAAGTTATTCAGAAGACTCCCCCGATTCCGAGACCAAAGCGACGGCGATTGACAACTCTTTACGGAGAAGAGGGCGAGTGAAATTTCGAAAAAAATTGGAGATTTTTGAAAGGATAGAATAGAGAGAAGCGCACAGTGATGTGAAGACGGGGAGGGAGAGAGAGATAATCAACTCTTTAGGGTAAATCCTGACCACACATATGCCCTCCGCAGAACCAACTATTAAGAGAAACACACAGATATTTTTTTCCCCCCTTTGTGGTAAAATGTCAAACAACTATAACTAAGTTTCTGTTAATATACTTTTCCAAATCAATATTTTAGGATTTGGTCAATAACTATTACCTATATAATTAAATTAGTGTAAAATTTTAGATCAAAACAATCATTTTTATTCATTTACAATCATTTAGGGTAAATGAATCCAAACAATCTTTTTAATCTATTGTATATCATATATAACTGAATTTAAATGATATTAACATATATGTATAATTGTTTAATTATGATTATTTAATTTATTTTAAAAATATAAAATCAACAAATATAACAGAGGATGTACAAATTATTATAAATTATTATTATTTAAAATCATTAAGTGTCATATACTTTGATAAAATTAGGTAAATTTCTATCTTTTATTTTTAAAAATAATATCTTATATATATTAATAATTAATTTTATGATTAATTTAATAAAAATATATTATATATTTAGTTGGACAGATTTGTTTTTCTAAGGATTTAGGGCCTGACTGGTTCAAACGTAGCGATTGCAGTTGCGGGTGCGGGTGGTTGTGGTTTCAAGTGTTACATGGCGTTTTGTATGACTGGTGTAACGTTTAAAAATTGTTGCGTTTACGGGATGTTTGTGACTGGTTGATTATGAGACATTGCAGCGGTTTAATAATAAGTTATCAATATAAACATATTATAATATTATAAAATATAAAAAAATACTATTGTGATAAAATATAATAACTGTTAATATAATATGATTAATAATAATATTAAGTTTATTTTTAAAATAAGTAGTTGAAAGTTATAGGTTTAATATATTTTATGAAGATTTATATTAAAACTTTTAAAGAATATTTTGTTTCTTTTTTATATGTGTATATCTTTATATATGTATGTATATTAACTTTTCAAAATTATGATGAATAGCTACTTTAAAGTTTTTATAAAAAAATACTATATTGTTTGTGAATTAATTATATAAAATGTGTATATATTTTATTTATAATATTTTGAATTTTAAATTTTTAAGTTTAAAATATTTAGAAAAAAAAGTTTAATATTTTTTTATCCAACCGCAACCGCTCGCAACCGCAAACGCTAGCTGGAACCAGCTTTTGATTTTAAGAGGTTCAGAGCGGTTTGAAGCGATTTGTAGCAGTTTGTATGATTGTTTTGAAATGCTGTCAACCGCTACCAACCGCAAAAGCTGAGTTTGCAGGTGGTAGCGGGAAAACCAGTCAACCCCTTAGAAAATCATTATAGCGATGACATGTATCATAACTCAAATGTTGTAATGTTTTTCAATTAATATATAAGCGATATTAAGAATTTGAGTGGATATCTTTTTTTTTTTAAATAACCTCTTATTTTATTTAAAATTTATAAATTATATATGAAATCCAACATTATTGGATTAGTCATTTGTATAAATTCTCCTAAATTTAGTTTATTGGAAAATATGAGTTTTGTCAGTAATATCTATCAAATGAGATTTCATGGGTTTGGATGATATTTTTTACTGAAAAGTAATGAATCGAAATACCACTCCATAGGATGCTATTTGATTTTTTTTTTAAATTAAAATTTATTTCAAAGTTTTAAAAATAAAATCAAACTGTCTGAAATGAAAAAAAAAATATTTGAAAATTTATTTATAATTTTTTACATATTTTATATGTTTCATTAAAGATAATGTCAAATTATAGTAATTTAAAAATAAAAAAATTATTTTACATAAATATTTAAAATTTAAAAGTATTTTCAAAATCTGAAATTTCTTCAAGAAAACATAAAACTTGTGATAAATCTTTTTAAGATTTACTTAAATATTGATTTTTGGATTTACTCAAACATTTAATTCTCTAAAATCACTGATTTAATAAACCCCTTTAGTCTTTTTTTAAATAACCATAAGTCATAATTTCAGCCTAATAAACATAACCCATCAAAGTAATTAAAATTACTAGTTACTATAAATATTAATAAATTACGAAATTTTGAATATGACAACGTAATAGAACATATGATATAATTTGGGATTTTTTTCGTTTTTGCAAAAGTAGAAAGGGAATGAAATTTATATCTAATTAGTTTTTGTTAGATGTGTGGAAATGTAGATAAAACACATTAGAAGTATACTTTATCTGTTTTAGTTATTTTCTTATAATATATATATATATATATATAATATATATATATATATATAATATATATATATATATATATATATATATATATTATTTTAATATTTTATTATTATTATCATTATTAATAACAATAAACCATTAGTAATATAATAAATATAACTAGGCTTTAAGTTTTAAATTTATTGTTATAACTAATGAAAAATTAATTAAAACATACAATGTATTAAACAACTTTTCTAAAATTTTATCTTATAAAACAGAAGGAGTAGAATAATAAATTTTGGGCAATTCTCCTAGACATACATTTTATGTTTTTGTCACAAAAATAGCACACAAAAAAAATGATCAAAATGTTTCATTTAAATGAGTAAAAGACTTTTATACCCTATATATATATATAATACAAATAAATAAATAAATAAAATAAATAATAGAAAAATTAAAAAATTAAAAATATATTTTGAATTATATGTTTTAAAATTTGATTTATTTTTATAAATTTGTCTTTTTCAAACTTTTTTCAATTTTTCTTTTTGAAATTCTAGAATGCTTTTTGAAACTATTTTTTAAAAAAAATATTTAAAATTCTAGAATGCTTTTTGAAACTATTTTTAAAAAAAAATTATTTAAAATTTTTAGTATTTATTTTTTTATTTTATAAAACTTTGAAACCTAAACCAAAAACTCCACCTCTTAACTTTAAACATTAAGTTTTAGATTAGTTAACCCTAGAGGTATACGTGTAAACTAACCCTTTTAATAAAATATTTTGGTCATTTTCTTTTTTATGTGCTATATTTATGACTAAAAAAAATTTAGTGCTATCTTAGAAAATTTCTCATAAATTTTTGAAGGTAGATTTTTGAGAAGATATTTTACTAAAGTTGCATATAGTTACCCTGGATTTTGTTGAAAGATTATAATGTCACTCATCAGCAGATAGTTCGAGGTGTCTAGACTATTTGGGTGATAAACTGGGGATGAGACATTTTCAGGATCTTGTGGATGGTTGCAATCTTTTAAATATGTCTATTGGACCAGTTTTTACTCGGTGGAACAATAGAGATTTGGATCCTATAGAAAAAAGTTTTAAATATGTCTATTGGACCAGTTTTTACTCGGTGGAACAAGAGAGATTTGGATCCTATAGAAAAAAGTTGGATCGTGCATTAGTAAATGTAATCTGGTAACACTTTACCCTCAGTCTTATGCCAAGTTTGAAGTAGGAAGAGTTTCAGATCATGCTCATTGTCTGGTTTCTCTTACTGGGAATCATGTTACAACTCGTAAGCTTTTTAAGTTTTTCAATTTCTTGATTGGAAATGAATGATTTTTGCCACTGGTTGCTCGGAAATGGACAAAGTCTGAACTACTTTTCCATACAAGAACAACAGTCCACAGATTCCATCAGAAACTAAAGGCATTAAAATTTGATCTTTGAGGTCTGAACTGTGATTGCTATGGCAACCTTTATTAGCGGATAAAGAAAGCAGTTGAGGATTTATGTGAGTGCCAAAGTAAGGAATTAGCTGATCCATGTTCCTCTATGTTTCAGGATGAGGCTGCTGCTTCTACCCGGTGGCATCACTTATCTATAAAAGCAATTTATTTCAATAGGGTCCATAATTCGTGGTTTATCTTGGGGACCAGAATAAGCGTTTTTACCATAATGCATGCCGAACAGATTGCTCGAAATAACATCAATTTACCCTACACTGAATTTGGTGAAGCTCTTACGGATTCCTCAGCCATAAAGCAAGAAGCAGTATCTTATTTTCAGAGATCTATGCAATCCCAACCGGACATAGGTGATCATATTTCTACAGAAACACTCGAAAATGTGTTAACTTATCGTTGTTCCCCAGATGGTGCATCTCTTCTAGTGGCTCTTGTGTCTTCAGCGGAGATTCACCTAGTTTTACTAACTCAACCCAATAATAAAATCCTAAGATTTGATGGGTTTACAAAAGAGTTTTTTTTTGTGGTTGAGTGGCTATTTTTGGGCAATGGCTTAGTTACAGCTATCCAATCCTTTTCACTTTTGGCATCCTCCCGACAGGAGTAAACTCTACAATTCTCTCTTTGATTCCAAAGAAATTATCGGCGTAGACAATGAAAGATTTTTGTCCTATTGCCTGCTGTAATCCACATAAATTAGCATGAGGACATAGTTTAATGGATATATGATTAGTAGTTTTTGCGGGCAAATATATATAGTTAACCCATATAATTATATATATATACTCCAATATGCTCATTCAAAAAATTTCCAAAACAAGTATATCACATATCGTTTCATTTACACCCATAAATCAACCAAACCCTTTTTTAGATATTATAACAAATACATAAATATAAATGAAGTAACCACAACATTAAGCTTATGGAGTTAAAATAGTGTTGATGAGAAGAGCGTCCTTGCAAAGTTTCAAGAAGTTGGTGTTCCTACGAGCAAGCTCAGCATCATTACCAGCACGTTCGTTCAAAGCATCTTCACAAGCTTCTCCATCGGTAATTGCCGTATTAAGCCAAATATCAACATCAATATACGCATTCGCAAGCAAAGCGGCGAGAGAATCATCGAGTTGTGCGACTGCGTCTAAGTAGTTCTTGGAGCAGTCATCAAGCGTGTCTTCCAACGCCGGCTCAAGGTTCCTCTGTTTCAGTTTCGACTTGATGTAGAAAGACGTGTCCGAAGCGTTTGTAGACGCGACGCTTAACGCGATCACACCGAGTTTAGGCGCAGTTGCGGTTTCTGACTCGTGACGTGAGGTTAGGCTCGCAACGCAAAACGCTTTGTCCTCGGATTTCTCGCATAGTTTCTCGGCTAAAGCTTTGCCTGTCTCGGTGAATGTTGGTGGTGGAGCTTTTCCGGCAATGACCACCGTGACGACGATGGAGAGGAAAAGGAGAAAGATTCTTCCGACCATTTTCATCTTTTTTTTTTGTTAGGTTATGTTTCTTCTTTTGCTCTCTTGTCGTAATTATTACAAAGGATCAAACTGAAAATGGTTATTTAAAGAGCTTAAAGTAGGTATTTTTGGATCGTTCTTTTTTGACTAAATTTTTTGGGTCGTTCTATTTTGAAGATTTTGGTTGTTGGTCTTTGTTGGTCTCTAGTCTATCTTTAGGGTTACAGTCCTGGTTTAGGCTTGAAGAGCATGCCATGTTCTTATTATGGGTTCAGAGACATTTGTGTTACGAGAAACAAGGCCAACTCACGTTTGTAATGAGCTTCAAAAATGTAAATATTAGTTTTTTTTGGTTGTTCTTATCACTTTTTAATTGGGTTTGTAGGAATTGGCTCCATAATTTCAAATCGTCTTGCTCACTCTATATCCAACCTAAAATACCTAAAAAATAACAAAAAATGTACCAACCAGACTTAGTATAACGTTTAAAATTCTTAAATCACCTGATATAGAGATCTAAATGTTAAATGTTCAAATTATATTGGAAAATATTTACGTTAGACAAAATCATGGATCTCCCTCTATGTAATAAGATAGTATAAATCATCGTTTGTTTTTAATATGGATTTTTATATATACTATTACAAACAGTAAAAAATATTATATAAATAACTTTACAACCGATAATTATATATGATTTATGAAGATTCATGTTGGACTATGCTATTCGAGTCACCATTTAAATCTACATTTGACATGGTTTTATTCGCACCATACTGAAAATCTATTATACATTTTTTTCATTAATCTGTATAATTAGTTATTTTGATTCGACCATATTTTATAGTGTAGAAGCATTAGTAAATACTCAATCAAACCACCGGACAGCAGATTTTCACACTAAATATATGTAAAACCTTTTAGTCATTATGGAAGTACTAGTATTTATCAATTGAGTAATGCTTAGATATCATAAGGTTCAATTTAAAATTTAAGAAAATGTGATGTACCATCGGTAGACGTAAATATTCATAAAGAAAATGGAACTGTTGGTGGTAAAGTTGTTATTATTTTTCATAATATGTAATAGAGTGAAAAAATAAAAAACAATTGGATACTTTTTGGTGTGAAGCTTGACCAAAAGAAATCTATTTTATTAAAATAGAGTATTTCTTTAAAAATATATTGTACAAAGTTGTTGTATAAGATTGCTACAGTTGGATCCCTTTTTTAGAGTAACTCTTGGATTCACTCATAATGTGAAACGGTAGATTCATCAACCAATAAAAATTTGTTTTTTAATATCTTTTAAAACAAGAAATAAAATATTGTCAAATTATGTTATATTTTTTTTGAAAAATAGTAGTTGCTTCAAAAAAATATTTTTTTGAAAAAAATACGATCACCAAAACACGAAACCATAAACTCTAAATCATAAATCCTAAATCTCTGGTAAACCCTGAACCTTGGATACATTTTAAATCTTTGAACTTTCTAAAAATTTTTTTTTTTTGACATAGTCATCAAAACACTAAACTCTAACTCATATATACTAAACCCTAAACCATTGGTTAAACCATAAATTTTTGGATAAATCCAATTGTTTATTGTCATGATTTTGGTTCATTAACAACTGTTTATTATACCAATATATGTTATAAATTTGTTTTCAAAATGTTAATACCAGTTAAATTATCAACACATTACAATAATTTTATTGGATAAATTTATACCGGTTTACGTCATTGCTTTAATCAGTCAATCTGTTTCCTCTTAAAAAAATAAATATGTAGTTATGTCAAATGTTTATACCAATCTTGATAGGTTTCATATGTTATTTTATATTTTTTATATATCTTCTATATAACATATATGTATACCCTCTGATTGGTTATTTACGTTATTGTCTTAGTCAAATTAATTGACTCAACTATTTTGATTTTATGTTTATTCATAGTATAAAAGTAATTATTTGTTGGTGAGGATCATCCAACATATTTATGGTTTATGGTTTATGGTTTATTATTTATTTATTTATTTTAGTTTCGGTTTACAATATCCGTTCAAAACTATATATATCTTTGCAAAATATATAACCAAAAGTTTATATACTTTTTTAAGAACTTGAAATTGAGTTTTGAAATCAAGATACAAAGAGTTACGATTCTGGGTTGTAAATCTTATCAGTTTATAATGAGTTTGGATGATTCTAGTGCTGAAGGTTGGTCACTTAGCTTTGTTTTGGTAGTGTAGCTTGGATATTCTATGCAGGTAGAAGAACTTGCTTAGGAGAGTGTGGGGTGATGTCAAGTCTGGCTTTTTGAATTTCTGATTTTGACAGTGGATGTGATTCTTGGGTTCTCGGAAGTTTGGTAGGAGTGATTTCGTCTTCTCTTTTCTTGTTTGTCCCGAACTTCAAGGTCGATGAAGATTACAAGTTCGAAAAGTTCATCGGAAACTAACTACTCCGATAACTTCATGGAAAGTCTCAACAATCGAGGAAATAAGGCAAATTTCACCTTTTCGTGGATATATATTTTGAAGGTTGAGAAAGATAACCAATATCTGAAGATTTTGAACGGTCTAATGGACTAAGCCAAAGAGATTAAAGTAGCGAAACTAGTATTGTAACATTTGATTTCATATGCTTTTGTTCAAATTTACTTGTATTCATCAACAAATTCTCAGTTATCCGAATTGGTTATTATATAAAATATCTATATTATTAAAGTTAGAAGTTCACATTGGAGATGTTTGGAAACAATGATAGTAGAATAAATGAAATATGTTTGAAAACATGGATAGTAAAATAAATGAGATATGTTTGGAAACATGGATAATAGAGATGTGTACTTTCTTTTATTTATACATTTAGCCATTGTATTTTTAATAAATTAATAACAAATGAGAATTGTTTAGAAACATGAATAATATATTTAATACTTCTTTTTATTTAAACATTTAGCCATTGTTTTTACAATAAATTAAACAACATTCCTTCTATATTTATTTTTGTTTACAATTCTGTTACTATATTTACAATTCTTTTTATTTACAATTCTTTATGGTGAAAATAAAAACACAAACTGAAATATAAATAGTATATTATATAAAATATTTTTTAAAAACAGTATTATTACCTTATTTAGTTTAGTCAAATATAAAAATTTCAAGAGTTCAATTTTCAAATAAAAAATTCTTAAATTAATAATAATTCATTGAAAACTAATGCAAACATTAACATTTTGAAACATGGATAAAATTATATCAGTTTTAAAATATACAAAATGGACTAATCTAATTACCTAAAAACATTGTTTTGTCTAAAATAATCATAAAATAAAATTTAATTTTTATATACATATTTCAAATCAAAATAATAATTTATAGTTCATTTATATCAAAAATTGATTTAAAATACCCATATATTCAAAAATTTATATTTACTAAAATATTTTCCAATAAACATTATTAAAAAATATTTTCGATAAATATAAGAAAAATACAACAAAAAAATTAATTTCATATACCAACTTAAATTGTGGTTTATATATATATATTTGATTAAATTTTATATTTATTAATCAAAGAATGAATGTGATTATTTATAAGATGATACATATAAAATACTATTAGTTATATGACGTACCAATACAATTAATTATATGATGACATATATAGATACATAATAATGACTAGGGCTGGGCGTTCAAGTATCTATTCCGGTTCGTTTTAGATCTGTTTGGGTTTCGGGTTCTCGGGGTTAAAGATTTCAGCCCCATTCATATATTTCTAAATTTTAGTTCGAATTATGACTAGGGCTGAGCGTTTAGGTATCCATTCGGGTTCATTTCGGATATGTTTGAGTTCTGTTAAATCTGTTCATGTATTTCTATATTTAGTTAATATAAAAATATGTCACATTGTTTAAACAAAATATCAATGTAAAAGTATTGTACAGTTGCGTTCTAAAATCATTTATTTTATAACAATAAACTAAATAAATCTGTTGATTGGAGAGAGATCAAAACAAAGCCAGAGAAACATATAGTTTACGAGAGATACTCTGTGTCGAATTTATTATAAAGAAAATTTTACTAAGATAAATATATTTAATAATTACAAACAAATTATATATTTCATAAAAGTGAAAAATAATATCCGCGCTTTCGGCGGATCAAAATCTAGTTAAATTTTAAAAGAAAAATCGAATTATCGAAAATATTATGCGTTGCACAAAGCATAAGCTCGAGTGTGTATTATTTAAAAGCGAGGATAATGGGATGAGACAACACACGTGTGCAATAATGGCCTATAATGGGCTTTAAAAGGCCCAATTGTGATTAATAATCTTTTGTTTCTGCGGAAGGGTGTAGCCCTAGAGAACGTCATCATATATAAAGGCATTTTCTTCCGGGTTTAGCATTTTCTTCCGGGTTTACCAGTGTCCAGAAGGGAGAAGCAAAAATGGTGTCGCTGAAACCCCAGAAGCGGCTCGCAGCCTCTGTGATGAAGTGCGGAAAGGGGAAAGTCTGGCTCGATCCTAACGAAACCAGTGACATCTCCATGGCCAATTCGCGTATGTCCTTCTTCTTTCTCCTTCGTTATGTCGATTTAGTTTTTTTTTCCCCCATCGTATCTGCTGATTGAAGCTTGTTGATTAAGGATGGTAGCTTGATTCGTTTAATGGTATTAAATTCAATCTGATGAATTTGAGCTCGGATTCACTATGTTCATATCTGCGATCGAAAGCTTGTTGTAGAAGAAATGGATGGTTATATATGTTTGTAGCTTTTATTCGTTTAATGGTATTGAATTCCATCTGATGAATCTGAGCTCGGATTCATTATGTTCTTCCTTAATTTTCTGAGCTAGGGTTTGTACTTTTTAAGTATTCAAATCTGTCGTAGCGCAATGTTTGATGACGATGGGTGGAAGGGAATGATCCTATGTGTTTTTGTAGCTTGATTCGGTTAATGATATTGACGTTAACATCAATCTGATGAATTTTAGATAGGATTCATCAGATTTTGTATGTTCTTCCTCGAGAATTTTTGAGCTGTGGTTTCTGATTGTTACAGATTCAAACATGCAATAGGATATATATATTCTTCGTTTGATTATTTATTATAATAGTTTCTGATTTGAGATTCTGTGTTGTTGTTATGTAATCTCTAGGTCAAAACATCAGGAAGCTTGTGAACGATGGATTCATCATCAGGAAGCCAACAAAGATCCACTCGCGTTCCAGAGCTCGCCGCATGAAGATTGCCAAGATGAAGGGACGTCACTCTGGTTACGGTACGTAACATTTTGGACCAACACCTCTTTGTAAAACACGACAGATTATTTATGTTACGGGCTGTTGTGTAATGGCTTTTTAAGGTAAGAGGAAGGGTACCAGGGAGGCGAGGTTGCCAACAAAGGTACTGTGGATGAGGAGGATGAGAGTTCTCAGGCGTCTTCTCAAGAAGTACCGTGAGTCCAAGAAGATTGACAAGCACATGTACCACGACATGTACATGAAAGTCAAGGGTAACGTTTTCAAGAACAAGCGTGTTCTGATGGAGAGCATCCACAAATCCAAGGCTGAGAAGGCTAGAGAGAAGACTTTGTCTGATCAGTTCGAGGCTAAGAGGGCCAAGAACAAGGCTAGCCGTGAAAGGAAACATGCTCGTAGAGAGGAACGACTTGCCAAGGGTCCTGGAGGAGATGTACCTGCCGCCGCACCGCATGCCCAAACCGCATAGTGAGTAAGTAGCGATCATAATGGGCCAAACTGTTATTGATGATGTGGTAGCACGCTAAGCTCTTTTGCATTCGGTTGTTTGTTTCTTGTAGGGGGTTCCGGCGAAGAGGTCGAAGTGAGGAGAATAAGCTTTTTTTGCTTGATAGTAATTTTTTTTTAGCAGTGATTTTTGCATGGATTTTGTGATTCAGTTTTGTCAAAACACCTACTCTGCGCCGAATCTGAAAACCTTTATCATTAGTTTTGTCAGTAATTTGTTGTGTTTCGCATCTCTTCTCAAATCCTTCCCTTTAAGATTTTGCTTACCTTTTTCACAAGCGTAACCATCTTAAAAATTATTCACAAGTTTAATTATACAATATAGTGTTTTAAAGCATTTAACACTAGAAATGTGGAATGGCTCAGAGTTATTAGTTTTTCTTTCCGCCAAATACATTTTTGAAAAACGATGGCTGGCTACACTCATTAACCACATATATCATCAGAACATATTCTCGCTATGGGGCGGTTCATTTCACCATCAGTCATTTTCATCTAGCTGAGTCATTTTCATCTAGCTGATCCATTGATCCATTTATATGTTTCATCCAGATTTTATGAGATTGTTTGTTTGTCTAACCAAATGATTCATCTAAATGAACTTATATTTGTTTTTTTTATTTCTATTTCCATCCGGATGAATTTAGCAAACAAATTACTAATATACCGAAAATGCATTTTTGCTGTTTCGGCGAAAAATGTGTTTTAGCAGAAAAATGTGTTTTTTGCGGCTGCGAAGAGAAAACGGGTTTTGCGATTTTGACGGGAAAACGTGCTTTTGCGGTGTTGGCAAAAAGCGTTTTTGCGGTTTTAGCGGGAAAACGCATTTTTGCGGTTTTGACAGGAAAACGCGTTTTTGCAGTATTGGCGCGGAAACACGTTTTTGCGGTTTTGGTGGAAAAACGTGTTTTTGCAGTTTTTGTGGGAAAACGCATTTTTGCAGTTTTTGTGGGAAAACGCGGTTTTGCAGTTTTTGTGGAAATGTGTTTTGACGGTCTTGGCAGAAAAATGTGTGTTTGATGTTAAAGTGTGTTTTGTTGTTTTGACGGAAAAATTGTTTTTGACGAGAAATTACGATTTTGGCGGAATTTTTGTTTTTTACGATTTTGGTGGAAAAGGTGTTTTTTTTGTGGGTTTGTCATTTTTGTGAATGAAAAAATGATATTTGATTTAAGTTTAAATTTTTTGAATTATATAGAAGTGTAATAGACATTAACCATTTTGACAAACTCATTTTCATCCAAATGATCCAAATTGGATGAGCCAACTAAGCTTCAAAATTAAGCCTAAATTTTTAAACTCATTCAGATGAACCATCGAGATGACTTGTATTTTTAATATCTAAAAAAAATAAAACTCTCATCTTTATCCAGATGAACCATCTGGATGGAGAGACGAACAACTCTTATACCTACATTTTTATTGCCTGAATAATTCAACATCCGGTAATCCAATATTTAAAAATCAAGTCTCATATTAAGTAGAAGCCTCCTTGATCCAATGGTTCGACCAAATGTTCAATAATGCTCCTATACCAGGAAGTTTGGATTCAAACTCAAAAAAACGCAGATTATGGAAAAAAATGGTTACAAGAGCTTTTCAGTATGGTGCAAGGCGTATCATCGAACATGGATTTCATAGAGCGGTTTGGAGTGACGCAGTCAAACATGTATTCTCATATAGTGGTAGAATTTCAGCTGTAAAATTGTTTATGTAATATTTCTCAGCATTGTAATAGCATAATTAATCAGACGTTAAAAAATTAATTACTGTTTTGGCTATGAAATATATTTATATTAATTATTTAACGTGTTAGTGGATAAATGTAATGATATTTATACTAAATATAAAAAAAAACTCTTTTGAAGGCCATTGAGACATTCCACATAGACAAAAATATTCACATAAAAACACCCAATTGAAACATTTAGACATGTCAATAAAAATGTTTTCAACACACAAATTATTGATGAAAAATAAAATTTTACCGATTTTGGTACCTGACATAGTAGATTACTCGAGAAGTTTATTAATACATTACGGTTTAATAAGTATCCTAATGAAGTCTTCTAATGAAATATGAAGTCTCGTGTGTTCTAAAATCTGAATTTTTTTTATCCAAAAATGATAAAATGATTTTAAAAAGAAAAATTTCGAAACAGAAAAGTTTAAGCTTAATTTTTAAGAAAACAATTAAATCTATAGTTTTATTCGAATCTAACACATACAAAAACTCAAAAAATACACATCTAAATTTAAAATTAATTTTTATGAGCAAAGTTTATGAAATGAAAAACATACTTAAGATAAAGTTATTAAAAAAATCCATATATGTTTTGATGTTTTTAAGTTAAAAAATTCAAATATGTCATAACTGCAGTTCTAGGCGTGGATGAAAAAAACGGAACAGAAGAACCTAACCGGAGTGAATCGAAATACCCGAAATGGAACCGAACTGAGAACCCTCGAATACCTGAATGGTTCCTATATTTTATATCTGAAATAATCGAACCAAATCCAAACCAAAACGAGAACCGAACGGGTACCGGAATATATAAAAATATTAATTATATATATATATATATATATATAACTAGATATATATTTATAACTTAAAAATTTATAAAAGATTCCAAAATATCTGAAGATAATTAAATTATTATAAAATATTAAAACTATCTGAACAAATGTATCGAGATAGTTTTATCCGAAATATTCAAATTAATCTGAATATCCATTTTTTGTATTTAAATCATCCTAATTATTTGATATTTTATCATAAATAACTGATGTTTTACCAAACTATTTGAATTACCCGAGCTAGAACAGAAACCAAATGAGAACCAAATTTTTCGGGTATTTTACGGTTTCTAGTTTTACTATCTGAACCGAACTCGAAACTATCCGAACCAAACCGAACCAAAAATATGTCAAGTAGTAAATAGATAATTTCACCCCCTATCTGAACTATCCGAAACCCGAAATACCCAAACCGAACTAAACCGACATCCGAAATGCCAGGCCTATGCAGTTCAACTGTATAAATTCAAAAACTAAAATTTGAAACTGCATAGTAAAATTAAATTTGTTATCATTTATTTATATGTAACTGAATATATAAAAAGTTAACTTCTAACATGAGTATGAGATAAAATTTTTGGAAATTAGGTTCTTTGGAGTTGCAGAAATATTAGATTAAAGTGAAGATTATTTCCAACTTTCATTATTTTGTGAAATTCACGTTCTCCTCTTGCTTTGTTCATTTTCTTTTCTCACGATCATCACATTGATTAATGGCTTTCTTTCTTAATAGTATATCCAAAAATAACAAAATAATTTTTAAAAAGATAAAAAAATTTGTAACTAAAAAATTTAAATTTAATTTATAAGAAAACTATAAAATCTATAGTTTTGTTCGAATCTAACACATACAAAAACTCAAAAAATATATATCTAAATTTAAAATTACCTTTTTATGAGGAAATGAAAAACCTACAAAAGATAAAGTTATGATAAAAATTCATATATATTTTGATGTTTTCAAGTTAAAAAATTATAGAAAGGTTAAAATGTTTTAGAGTGGGAAATCTTACACTTCTGTTGTAGCTCATTTGTGAGAAAAAAAGAAGAAAATGTGTAAATTTTATTTTTGATACTGTCCTATTTTAGCCTGAAAACCACAATTACAAACATCAGAATCTGTTTTGACCAAAAAAAATCATAGAAGGTGACACTGGTAACAACTAAGAAAGTGACTGAAAACTACTTGTTAATCAACAACACTTTGCACCTCCCATCCCATCTAAGCAATGGAAACTTGAATCTTAACCAAAATCAGAGTGGAGCTAAGATTTTAGGGCCCATACGAAAAAAACCATCAAACAAATTTAATGAATTTAACGAACAATTTTTATATATATTTAAATATCATAATTTACAAATACAAATTATTTATATTATAATTACCTAATATTAAATTATCATTTTATAGACAAGTTATTTCAATGAAATCTTTTATTTATATTTGATATATTCATCATTATATCAGATGTATAATACATATATAAATAATGTTTTTAGAAATGGGACCCTTTTTCAATATTAAAATGTATGTTTGATTTATCCTTATTAGTATTATTGATTTGTGTAAACCGGTCCAATCTAGAGCCAACTTTTTTATAATTTATAAGTTAATTTATTGATATTAATATAGAGTTGTATCATATTTTTTAATGTGAAAACTTAATCAGAAGTCTATGCTATGTACATCACATATATCATGTGGAAAACACAATCTCCAAGATCGAATTATTTAGCGCGTGTGAGATATGAATATTTTGAAATAGTTATTTTTGGTTTTTAGGCATTTTCAACAAGACTTGCATATAATAGGTAATGAAAAAGGAAAAAAAAAACTTTACGTCAATATGTATTCCTAAAAAAATGGTGAAAAACCAATCAAATAACAAAAAATGTTTAAACAGAGAAGAGACAAATAGAGAGAAAAGTGATTAGAGCTTCTAGTAATTATGATCAAAACAAAATACAAAATAAGAATTAGGTTTTCAATATAGTAAAAATGGAATCAATAGATAAATTATGATAAAAATATATATTTAAATTTCGACCAATAGATAATATAGTGAGAATTTTGTCTTGCTATATACTTTTATCTCATCTTCTCTTTACTCTGATTATAAAGATATTGAAATTTTACTTTTCATTACTTCAAGAAGTATAAGCCAATAAAACTAGAGTTTTTCGCAATTAAAATCTGAACCAATCAATATCATAGACGTCACATTTTTTGGTTTGTGATTGTAATCTGTCATTTGATGATGTGGATTTTTCATCAAGCAATATTATAGTTTAAAATTATATATAAAAAATTAAACAGAAAATGTGCTAAACCAAACCAAAAATTATTAAATTTGTATAGTATTAGTATACAAATAAGCCAATACGCATCTAAAACATCAAAATGTCTTATGAAAGTTATGAACAATATTATGAAAATGTGTTATAATTGATCTTTAACAGCTTTAGTTAGATCCAAAAGTGAATAATATTTTATCCTCGTGTTTACTGATTATGTGGAGAATTATGTGGAGCCTTCACCCTGTTAAGAGCAACGAAAAGTAAAAAAAACATTATAAAAAAATTAAGTAAAAATTTACATAGTAACATAGCATACATAGTAATGTAGAAAAAAAAGTTGAATTCTATTAGTATATTCACCTTGGCATAACGAATATTTCTTGGAAGAGGAGGACCACAGTTAAAAAAAATGCATCTGGGGACACAATTCTTATCCTCAGGCTTGGACGAACACAAGTCATTGCAATGTTTCACACATGCCGCAATATCATGCAGATGTAGCATTCGTCTCTCTTATGGTTCCAACCAACAACATCATCATGATGGTTACCATTATTATCTTCATAACTCCCATCTCTTCTTCTAATTCAACGTATTTTTTTTTTATAATTTGTAATGAACTTATTCTGAAATAGACAGAATAGCCTTATTATTTATAGTCGTTAAATATGTAACTGTACATTGTAATTTATTCAAAGGCGTCGAAAACAATATTATAGTAAGTTGACCAAAGTTTAATGTTGTCATTGAATTACTTTTGAGCAATCTTTGAATAATAAAAAATACTTTGATCCGTTTATTTTTTTTTACTAAATTTATTCTGACTAGTCTTAAAATAATATAAATATGTCAGTTTGAAAAGAAAACTAGAGCTTGACCTTGTTCAAATAGAATATATCAATAGATAAATGCAAAAAATATTACAACATAAATTGCAATAGTTGCACAAAAATATCTATGTATGGGTGTTTGTTCAATTTGGAATATATAATATTTATGATAAAATTGACGGTTTAATTTGTTTGTAATTTGTTTGTTATTCATATGGTGGTTGGATACTAAACCAATAAAAATGAATATTTTATATAACATATC